>NC_064627.1:944411830-944714861 GCF_023864275.1 Schistocerca cancellata
CATGGCTAAAGCCACAGTGCAGGTAGGTGTACTGCTGCGTATACAACTGCTAATATTCATCCAGAGTGTAGCTAAGGATATTGATTTGTGCCGTGGAAATAGCTCTGAGAATAGAAATATGATGTACAGCATGGCTCCTGCCAGTCACATTTTAACTTAAGTAGCTGCGTAGTCATACTGCCTATGGGTCATGTATATTTATACCATTTGGCTTCGTAATACGTCGTTTCGATGAAACACCAAACCTACGCCTATTTTAGATTCCACACCGGAATACATAGATCCTCTAGGCTGCTTACTTTTGACTGTAGTGGGTTTTTGTTTGTTTGTCATCATACTCGACGGCTTTGATGCCATCCTTCGTACCTTCATAATTTGTGCTAACCTCTTCATCCTTGCATATCTACTATACCCAACATCCTCGAATGTTCTACTTTATTATCTTGTGTTCACTCGTGCAATATCTCCTCCCTTCTACTACTTCTCGCATAGCCTACTCCTGGGAGGCTCTACACATATGCCACAAACCTGACTCATCTTCTGATAATGGTTTTCAAAAGAATTCTTCCCTCATCAGTTCCTTACAGTGCCTGTTTCTCTCGTACTTCATCCACCCGTAGATTTTTTTAACATCCTAATCGACTATCTCATTCCAGATGTTTCCAATTTCTTCTTCTCTTGTGTTGTAACACTTTCAGAAACATTCAAAATTCCACGTCACCATTTGGTACCAGTGGAACACTTTTACTGACGAAATTTTCTTCGCCCTTTCCAATATATCTGAGATGTATTTCATGCTTCGGCCGTTTAACATAATGTCGTTTCCTAGATAGCAGATTTCATTCATGTCTGCTACTATTCCTTTGCCAGTTTTAAGGGTTACCAAATTCCTTTTCTCCTTACTTTAATATTTATCACTGTCATCTTTTATATTTGTGTGTCTTCAACAATGTTCTATATTAAGGAGTGTGTCCTCTCCATTCAACATTATTTTCAAGTCCTTCTTTTGGGCACGCGGGTAATAGTATTTGTTTCCGTTCCCCTTGCACCTGTATCCCTAGTCCGAACTTTTTTTTCGACTTCCTTCGCCTTGCATTCCCCGTGAAAATCAGGAAACAGTGGCGCCTAGATGAATCTTCTTTAAAAAGAACTTGTTTTTTTTTCACTGTTTTATGCCTATATGTTTTACTTGAGTATTGTAAATTACGCGTGTGGCACTGTATTTTCTGCAGGAAGCTTTTAAAATCTTATTCTCCCCAATATTTTTGACGGGTCCCATTAGGTCCACAAATGCCTCGAATAGTCTTAATTTTTCTTTTTCTTTTCATTACTAAGCGCAATATCGTAATTGCTTCTCTTGTCTCTTTTTCTGTCAAACTCAATTCACACAGTATTTCCTCAGTCTTTAGCTCTATGCTTCTGCGGCCTGTCAGATTGGTCTTCCGTTAGTCTGACACTTTATTCGATCGTGTGTTATTTGGACTCCCCGAAAGCCAGTGGGCTTCCCGAAAGCCAGTGGGCTCCCCGAAAGCCAGATGTATTCAGTTTTGAAAAGGAAGATTCCCAGACAACCTATAATTGACCACACAAAACAAATGTCACCCATTATACGCTTCTTGGAGCACACTCAATAGCCTGAGAACTGGGTTTTCTAGATGAAGGAGAAACATGGTGAAACGGTGTTAACGTTGAGGACAACAAATGCGCAACTGTGGACAAATCTAGACGAAGCCAAGATAAACCAGCGGAATAAGAAAACTAAGATTTAAAGCAATCAGAATTCGAAAAATTAGTATGTGGTTAAAGTCCTCGTTTAATAGAGTTAAAGGTCTCTCTATCTTGCTGCAGAGTATTTTATTTTCTCCAGAAGCGTTTCGTCTTTTACGGTAAGGCATCTTCAGTACATTTAATTTGGAATGATACAGTTTTGTTTTTATATATGATATTTGTAAATTAGAAAACAGTTCTCGTGGTAATTTTTACATAAATGAGTTGCTACTTACAGTTATTCATTTTTCTGGATGAAGTCTGTGTTTTCTCTCATCCGGTCGCAGGTTAGAGATCGCTCTGTCACATCATTCACGAAACACGGACACATTTTAATGTTACGATCTTTTTGTTCCGTAGTTTCTATATTTTGAATACTGATTATTGTGGAACACTATTACCAGAAGCTCTCATGCGAACCTTGCTTCTGTAAAGTTTGGAAAGTAGGCGACGAGATAGTGGCAGAAATAAAGCTGTGAGGACGAGGCGTGAGTCATGCTTGGGCAGCTCAGATGGTAGAGCAGTTGCCCGCGAAAGGCAAATGCCCCAAGTTCGAGTCTCGGTCCGGCACACAGTTTTTATCTGCCAGGAAGTTTCATATCAGCGCACACTCAGCTGCAGAGTGAAAATCTCATTTTGGTCGTAACTGTTTGTTCACTTTATTTCTCTCGTCTTATCTGATTTGCTTACGTTAGTGTTTCCAACCTAACAAATTATGTGATAAAACGAAAGACAGTTGATTTCTGTTCTCATTCTACCAATCTGTCTATCTACAGTACCTATCTATCTATCAAAGAGAACGAAATCAGAAATGAACAGTCGTTAGGTTTCAATACTTGCTTCGTTAGGCTGGCAACACTTACGTAAGCCAGTCTCCACATACTCCACAATCCACCGTACAGTGCGTCACAGAGGGTACCCTGAACCACTACTAGCCGTTTCCTTTCCTATTCGAGTCGCAGACAGAGCGAGGAAAAAACGACTATCTATATGCCTCCGTATCAGCCCTAATTTCTAGTATCTTATCTTCGTGGCCCTCACGCGCATTGTATGTTGGCGGCAGTAGGATCGTTCTGCAGTCAGCTTCAAATACCTGTTCTCTATAAATTTTCTCAAAAGTTTTGCTCGAAAAGAACGTCGCATTTTCTCCAAAGATTCGCATCTTAGTTCCCAAAGCATCTCCGTAACACTTGCATGTTGTTCGCACCTACCGGTAACAAATCTAGCCGCCCGCCTCTCAAACGTTTGGGTGTCTTCTTTTATCCCGACTTGGTGCGGATCCCAAACAGAACAGATTGCACTAGCGTCCTACATGTGGTGCCCTTTACAATGAACCACACTTGCCTAAAATACTTCCAATAAACCGAGGACGACCAATCGCCTTCCCTACCATAATCCCACACATACTTGTTCCATCTCATTCGCAATGCTAAGCCCACATATTTAAAAGACGTGACTGTGTCAAGCAATACACTACTAATGCTGTATCCGAACATTACGGGTTAGTTCTTCCTGTTTATCCGCATTAACTTACATTTTTCCACATTTACAGCTAGCTGCCATTCATCACACCAAATGGAAATTTTGTCTAAATCGTTTTGTATTTTCTTACTGTCACTCAACTTTGGCACCTTATTGTACACCACGGCATCAGCATCAAATAACCGCAGATTCCTGCCCATACTGTCCGTCAGATCATTTATGTACGTAGAGAAAAGCAACGGTTTTATCACACTTCCATGGGGCACTACAGACGATTTCTGGATTTCCGGAAGGCTTTTAACACGGTACCACACAAGCGGCTCGTAGTGAAATTGCGTGCTTATGGAATATTGTCTCAATTATGTGACTGATTTGTGATTTCCTGTCACAGAGGTCACAGTTCGTAGTAACTGACGGAAAGTCATCCAGTAAAACAGAAGTGATTTCTGCCGTTCCCCAAGGTAGTGTTATAGGCCCTTTTCTGTTCCTTATCTATATAAACGATTTAGGAGACAATCTGAGCAGCCGTCTTCAGTTGTTTGCAGATGAAGCTGTCGTTTATCGACTAATAAAGTCATCAGAAGATCAAAACAAACTGAAAAACGATTTATAAGAAATATCGGAATGGTGCGAAAATTGGCAGTTGACCCTAAATAACGAAAAGGGTGAGGTCATCCACATGAGTGCTAAAAGGAACTCGTTAAACTTCGGTTACACGATAAATCAGTCAAATCTAAAGGCCTTAAATTCAAATAAATACCTAAGTATTACAATTACGAACAACTTAAAGTGGAAGGAACACACAGGAAATGTTGTGGGGAAGGCTAACCAAAGACTGCGTTTTATTCGTAGAGCACTTGGAAAAAACAGACCTACTAAGGAGACTGCCTACACTACACTTGTCCGTCCTCTTTTAGCGTACTGCTGCGCGGTGTGGGATCCTTACCAGATAGGACTGACGGAGTACATCGAAAAAGTTCAAAGAAAGGCTCCACGTTTTGTATTATCGCGAAATATGGGAGAGAGTGTCACAGAAATGATATTGGGCTGGACATCAGTAAAAGAAAGGCGTTTTTCGTTACAACGGAATCTTATCACGCAATTACAATCACCAACTTTCTCCTCCGACTGCAAAAATATTTTTTTGACACCGACCTACATAGGGAGGGACGATCATCACGATAAAATAAGGGAAATCAGAGCTTGTACGGAAAGATGTAGTTGTTCATTCTTTCCGCGCGCTGTACGAGATTGGAATAATAGATAATTGTGAAGGTGGTTCGATAAACCCTCTGCCAGGCACTTAAATGTGATTTGCAGGGTATCCATGTAGATGTAGATGCCCTTGTCTGTGATGAACACTCGCCATAGAGGATAACGTACTGGGTTCTGTTGGCTAAGAAGTCCTCAAGCCACTCCCATTTCTGGGAACCTATTCCGTGTGCTCGTACCTTCGTTAGCAGTCTGCAGTGGGATGCCGTGTCAAACTCTCTTCGGAAATCTAGAAATATGGAATCTGATTGTTGTCCTTCATCCGTAGTTCAGAGTATATTACTTGAGAAAAGGACTAACTGAATTTCACACGAGCGACGCTCTCTATAACCACTCTGATTCGTGGACATTAGCTTTTCGGCCTCTAGGGAATTAACTACACTCGAACTCAAAATATATTCTACAGTTCTGCAGCAAACCGATGTTGCAGATATTGGGTCCGTTCTTTACCCGTCTTATATAGAGGAGCCACCTTCGCTTTTTACCAGTGAGTTGGGACTTTGCCCTGGGCGACGAGAGATTCACGGTAAACGCAAGCTAAGTAAGGGGCCAATGCCGTAGAGTACTTGTTGTAAAACCGAATTGAGATTCCATCCAGGCCTAACGACTTATTTGTTTCCTACTCTTTCAGTTGTTTCTCTACGCCATGGGTACTTATTACTATCATCCGTACGAGCCAAACGACTGTACAAGGAGAGAGAAATCAAGTAAACACGCAGATATTAATAAAAATCACAGTCCTCGTTAGGAAATCACCTGATAGTGCCAGATTAGTAGTAGTGTTCCACAACAATTAGCATCCAAAATATGGAAACTATGGTATAAAAAGATCGTAACGTGGAAATGTGTCCATGTTTCCTTTAAGTGAAGTGACAGTGCGGCTTCTAACCTGTGACCGGATGAGAGGAAACGTAGATTTCATCCAGAAAAACGAATAGCTGCAAGTAGTAACTCATTTATGTGAAAATTAGCATGTAAATCGTTAATTCACAAATATCTCACATAAACACAAAACTGTGTCATTCCAGAATAAGTCTAATGAAGATACCTTAACGTAAAAGGCGAAAAACAAAATCTGCAGCTGGACAATGGCATTTAAAGCAGTAAAAATAATATTCATATACTTGATGCAGATGATGGCCTCACAAACAAATTGATTAAAGTACTTTTCTGAAAATACGTTGAACGACCAAACGTCAAGGTAAGGCCCTAAATGTGAGGTCAGTCGCCGGCTGCTGAAGCTATGAGGAGAATTTGGCTCCATACAGTTCCGGCAAAAATGGTTTCCTGACGATCCACATTCAAATCGGCTGCGATCTGGCTGACAGTGGAACGACGACCACCCTGCATGGCTCTGCAGAGGCGTCACGGCGTCCATTTACCCGTTTATGAGGTTTACACTTGTGAATACATTGCCTCCACGATACTGGAGATTCATTCTAGACACGGCAGACCATGCGTAATTACCGATATGCTGTGACCCCTGCCTGTTTATAAATTAGTTATGCAAAAGTAACCTTTAATTGTGAAAAAGGTAAATAACTTATAGAATAGTTTGATATAGCGTCGAATGCGGTTTATCTTGAAGTTTTATTTACAAACGTTCAATGTGTCTTATTTTTTGTAGTACTACAGATGTCCCACCTGTAATCGGTTTCCTGACAGTGATCCTACGAAGTAAGTCTTGAAGTATGATGCCACCTGCTTGTGTTATCTGTTGTCGCAGCTCGTCCACGTTTGCCGGAAGCAGAGAAACAAACACTCAACGCCATACATAGAAGTCCATTGGGGTTAAAGCAGATGACCGCGTTGGCCAGGATATTGTTCCATCATGTCCACTCCATGTCGGCACATTCTTATGGAGATATGCACACTGCGAATGGAAGTTGGCGAACTGGTTGAATTGTTGCATTACAGACTACTGGCTGACCCTGAGACGGTGCACCACCACCTAGAGGTGGTGGTGGTCGGTGTCATTTGTCATATACAGTCAGTAGTGGTTTGCGATATTTAGTTCTGAGTTGTCTCTGTAGTGTAGTATTGGATCTGGATTCGCGAAACCGTAAGCAACACAGCAAATACTCTGCACCGTAATACGACTCCATGATGCCTGTTGGAATAACTAATACGCGCATACCACTTAGCTGGAACGTCGGAAAATAACAGTGCCAGGCGGGCATAAAACCTGACGATATACTGCATTCAGCGCTGCATTAGACATTACTATAAGTTATTTTCCCATTTCACAATTAAAGCTTACTTGTGTATAACTAGTGTAGAAAGACCCTGCTACCATATTTCATTACACATGTGTCTAACGGATTGTTCAGGTATTGCTCAGGTCGTGCGTCACACAGGGCATATCTTCAACCCTTCCCGGGACTTCCTGCTACTCAGTCTGTAATGGCAAGTTAACAGTTCGAAGCTTTTGGTAGGTGAGCAGGTGTATCGCCTATAGCCAGCAACCTTTTCGAGATAAGATCTTTCGCTCTTTATCAAAATTTGAGCTATTATTATTCCACACTGTTTTCTTGCACATAACAATCGACATGTAATATTGTGTTACTTATTAAGCTCATTGCGAAAATGTAGCTACGATCAGACTTACTTTCTTAGTCTAGAGAAGTAATATCTTGTCATTTAAGGCATTGTGGAGGAAGTTGAACGAGACAGTAGAAACCTAATCGGATACACTCCGTTTCGTAAGATCAGTTCCTGAATTCCAATGGTTTGCCATGATATTTTTACATTAAAATTCGCGAATAATTCCTCGAGAAAGAAATGACATCTAATATTCAATTTCCATGAGTTAAATTAAATTGAAATACGCGTCTTGGTAACGAAACTGGAGTTACTACAGGAGTTTAGGAATTTCCTTGGTCACATTTACAAGTAAAATAATGCAGCTCGATCAGCAAAAACCGAATTAAAATTCTTTGACAATACAGAGACGTGTCTGTTCTAACTCTCACAAGGTCATTAATTTGTGAAATCTTGCATTTTTGTACAATTGTCGTTTAAAGGTTATCGGATATAAAGGCTACTGAAACAGTATGGTGTATTAGGTAATTATGACCAGCAAATTCATAAGCGTCATAAGTGGGGTACTATTTAGTAGAAAGCTAAACATCTGTTGGAATAATGTATGATAACACAGTCAGTACTTATAGAGTAATACTTCCCAAAATTACATAACCCAGAACCTTCCGTCAACTTGTACTATTCGCTGTGATTAAACCACGTCATTAAAACTGCACATTTGTTCTTCGATGATGAGTAGATTCCCACGCTGGTCTGTCTCGTGCAAGCATCTTCATCTTTGAAAAAGTATTGTAGCCGATATCCATTTGAACCTTCTTACTGTAGTGAAGTCTTGGTTTCGCTATAAAATTTTTACTCCCCTCCCCCACATTTCTTTCATTACCAAACTGATGATACCCTGATGCCTCGGCATGTTTCTTATCAACCGATCTCTTGTTTTAGTCCAATTGTGCCTCAATTTTTCTCCAACTCAGTTCAGTACAGTACTTACTCGATCTACCTGTCTAATCTACGGTATTCTTCTGTAGCACCACATTTCAAAGGCTTCTGAACTGTTTATCGTCTTGGTTTTACTTCCGTAGGAAAGTACAATCCTTCAGAAAACTTTTAGACACTTGATTTTATATTCCACATTAACAAACTTCCATTTTTCAGAAAGGCTTTTCTTGATTTTACTTGTCTGCATACTATAACCTTTCTAGTCCGTCATTGTCAGTTATTTTACTATCCAAACAGGATAACTCATCGTCTATTTTTAATGAGTTATTTCCCATTCTGCTCCATCAGCATCACCATATTTAATTAATTCGACAACATCCCGTTATCCTTTTTTGCTTCTCTTGATGTTCATTTTCAAGAACTACCCATTCCGTTCAACTGATCTTCCAAGTCAGTTGCCATCTCAGAAAGTATCACAATGTCATCGGCAAACCTCAAAGCTTTTAACTCCTCACCCCAAACTGTAATTCGTTTTCCAAATTTTTTCTTTGTTTCCTTTACTACTGACTCACTGTATAGATTAAATAATACTGGTGATACCCTAGAGTCCCTTCTTACTCCTTTTTCAAGTGGTTACTGCTTCGCTTCATGTCCTTTGTCTCCCGTAACTGTAGGCTGGCTTCTGTAAAAGTTGCAGATACGCTTTGACTCCATGTGTTTCATTGCTGGTACGAGTATTTCAACGAGTCTGTTCCATTCAACATCGTCAAAATCTTTTTCTGAGTGTACAGATGCTATAAATGTAGGTTTGCCTTTCTTCAGCCTGTCTTATAAGATAAATCGTGGAATCAGTATTGCCTCGTGTGTTTCTGCAATCCCCAAACTGCAGAGTGTTCTTCTCTGACGTCAGTGCCTACCAGTTTTTCAATTCTTTTGTAAGTAAAGTGACGGAAGAAATCGCAGCACCAAAAAATAATTAATGTAGAGTACTGAAATTTCGGCAATACACTTGTCTAGGTGACATATTTAAGTGATTAACATTGCAAGATCACAGAGTAAGAGTGAGATAAGCCATTGCAAATGTGAAATGCTCTTACATTAACAACCAGTTTAACCACCAGAATGTCGAATGCAAGCATGCAAATGAGTATGCATTGTGTTGTACAGCTACCGGATATCAGTTTGTGGGATGGAGTTACATTCCTTTGCACTTGGTCCGTCAATACGGGGGCGGTTAATGCTGTTTGTGGGTAATACTGCAGTTGTCGTCCGATGGTGTCCCATATGTGCTGGATTGGAGACAGATGATGCTGATCGAGCACGGCAAAGCAACATGTCGACATTCTGTAGAGCACGCTGGGTTACAAAAGCGATATATGGGAGTGCGTCATACTGTTGGAAAACATTCCCAGGAACGCTGTTAATGAATGGCAGCACGATACGTCGAATCACCAGACTGACGTACAAATTTACAGTCAGGTTCTGTGGAGTAATCACGAGAGTGTTCCTGCTGTTACGCAATCACACCCCAGACTACATATCCTGGTGTAGATCCAGTGCGTCTAGCACAGAGACAGGTTGGTTGCAAGCCTTCAACAGGCTTCCCTCTAACTAACAAACGGCCATCGCAGGCACCGAGGCAGAACCAGCTTTCATAATAAAACACAGCAACCTCCACCCTGCCCTCCAATGATCTCTCGCCTGACACTACTGCAGTCGAAAATGGTGGTGGTTTGAGGTCAGTTGAATGTACGTCACAGGGCTCCGGCTCGGAGCTGTCCTTGGAATAATCGATTTGTAACAGTTCATTATGTCACTATGTGCCAACTGCTACTTAGACTGCTGCTGTAGATGCACTGCGATGCTCCATAGCCATATGCGGAACGCTATGGTCTCTCACCAGTTACACTGCCAGAAGCAGAGTTCGTTTTGTTTGCAGATGACACAAGTATTGCAATAAATATTATGTCGAGTGTAGTTCTAGAAAGATCTGTTAATGATATTTTCATGGATATTAATAAATGGTTTAAAGCCAACTCACTGACATTAAACTTCGAAAAGACTCACTATATGCAATTCAGAACCTGTAAGAGGTTTCCACCCAGCATATGCATAAAGTATTAAGAAGAGCAGATAGAAGAGGTTGACAATCTTAAATTCCTGGGATTACATCTTGATAATAAATTCAGTTGGGAGGCGCACGCCCCAGAACTGCAGAAACGCCTTAACAAATCTGTATTTGCAATTCGAGTGTCAGCAGACATACGCGACATAAAAATGAAAAAGCTTGCATACTTTGCCTACTTTCATTCCATTTTGGGGTAACTCTTCAAGTCAAATGGTATAATATTTTGGGGTAACTCTTCAAGTCAAACAAAAGTTTTCCGAGTCCAAAAGCGTGTAATATGTATTATTTGTGGAGTAAATTCACGGACGTCCTGCAGAAACCTCTTCAAAGAATTGGGTATACTAACTACTGCCTCTCAATATATTTACTCCTTAATGAAATTTGTCCTAAATAATATATCTCTTTTTCCAACAAACAGCTCAGTTCATACATACAATACCAGGAACAAAAATGATCTTCACAAGGACTTAAAAGCACTTACTTTAGTTAAAAAAGGGGTCCACTACTCAGGAACACTCATTTTCAATCATTTGCCAGCAAACATAAAAAATTTATTTGCAAATAAAGATCAGTTTAAAAGGAGCCTGGCGACTGACGACCTCTGAAGTTAAGTCGCATAGTGCTCAGAGCCATTTGAACCATTTTGAACCAAAAAGAGCCTGAAAGACTTACTAGTGGCCAACTCCTTCTACTCCATTGACGAATTTTTTAATAGAAACAAATGGTGTATTGTATATATTCATACTATTGGTATTGTTATTTCAGCTTTAAAAAAAAATCGACATGTTGCACATCCACGAGGATCTCCTCAGCACGGATCTATGGAAAGAAAAACTAATCTAATCTAATCTAATCTATGGTCGCCCATCTCAGTAGTGCCACGTGGCCGTCCGGTGGACTGTCTTTTTGTGATCGTACTTTCTCGTGACCACCGCTTCCAGCAGACATGTTCATGTACAGTGGTTACGTTCCTGCCGAATCTTTCCGCAGTATCGCAGAAGGAACATCCAGCGTCTCGTAGCCCTATTACACGACCTCATTCAAGCTCAGTGAGGTGTTGACAATGGCGTCTTTGTCGCTTTAAAGGCATTGTTGAGTAACCACGTCCAGTCTCAGAGGTAACCAACGCTCATGAGCGTTACAGCGTGTATTTAAAACAAACCTGATTTGCATCCTCATAGTGCCGCTACTAGCTCCACTTATGCGACTGGCGCGAAATTTGAACAGACATCATCATTCGGATGTAGAAACACCCCTACCAACTTCCGTTTACGTCGTACAGCTCCTTCTTGGTTTTCCGATTTTTTTTCATTACTTTAATTCTTGTCGATATGTAACAGCCTTGGCTTATTATATTGATGGATCTGTTACATACAGTACTGTCAGCATCTGATTTCTTTGCAAGGAAGAAAGATTACGGTTTAGTGTCCTGTCTACATTGAAGGCATTAGAGATGGACCACAAGCTCGAAACATTTCAAGGCTGGGGAAGCAAATCGATCATGCCCTTTCAAAGGAACCATTCCGGCATTTGCCTCGAATGATTTAGGGAAATTTGGATGTTTGGACGCGGATTGAAGCCGTCATCCTCTTGAATGGAAGTCCATTATGCTAAACACTGCGCCGGCCGCTGTGACCGAGCGGTTCTAGGCGCTTCAGTCCGGAACCACGCTGCTCCTACGGTCGCAGGTTCGAATCCTGCCTCGGGCATGGATGTGTGTGATGTCCTTAGGTTAGTTAGGTTTAAGTAGTTCTAGGTCTAGAGGACTGATGACCTCAGATGTTAAGTCCCATAGTGCTCAGAGTCATTTGAACATTTTTGCTAACCACTGCACCACCTCGGATTGTGAAAATCACTGAAAATAACACTTTCTAAAAACGCTGGGATCTGCAAGGGGGTGGGAAAACATGAAGCACTCAGATTAAGAGGAAACTGCTGGGTTTAAAAGAGGTTAGCATCAATTGTTGTTTAAATTTCATATTGGAGCGCATGATTGGCTCAGCGAAATTATTTTTTGTAGCGGGGATGGGAACTTGCGAGTGTCTACGTGCAGTCATTATCATTGGCTAAATCGTGAAACCAACTTCACAGTCTGAGAGAATTTATGCTTTCTGCCCCACCCTAAGCAAGAAATGTGTATTACTGGTTAATCATAGCAGACTCTTAAGAGGAGGGAGATTCCTTGTATTTTTATGAGTTTTTTCACTGGGTGGAACTCAGAAGGTCTACAGAGGTTGGCTAGTAAGAATCCAGTGTTGGCAAAACCAGCAAGATTTTGGTAGGTGTGGATAAGGGGACTTCGTTCTAGAGCTCCAGAGAGGGAGGATTTCGCCTTCATCTCCACTTCCAGCAGAGAACACTTTGGATGATGGTCGTTTTGAGGTCACAAATAGTGGGGCCAAACTTGTAATTTTCACCTATCACTGCAACCATTCTCTACATTTGGGTTTTAGAATAACGGCAAGCACGTGCAGCATTTATCCTTGACGTGGCGATGTGGACGTGAGGTCATTTGTTACGAGCTAGAGTTTTGCTCTTCTGAATAAATTCGTGAATTTAGCTAGTGAACTCAGCATGAGCTTAGGCAAAGGAACTGGTGCTTATATGTACTTTTCAGGACCTTTCCTTTTATATGTTAGCTAATTCTGAGTCATTAGCAATTTATGTGGATAAAACTAACTGTAAATCGTCATTATCATTTCCTTTGCAATTCCGCGCACCTGTGGCGAGGTATTGTCCTGTACCTTCAATAGTCCATTTGAACCATTGTGATCTTAATAAGTTCTTATGTTATCTATTCAATGTTCGGAGCTAAGTCCATGCATTTTAGCAATAAACAGGACTTTACTGTGAGCTTTAGTATCATTCCATAGTCAGATGAATCTCTTTCTCACTATATCTATGAGAGCTGTGTTATCTATACTTCACTGTTTAATTTGGCGACACTTGTTCAAATACAAATGTTCAATAGCATCTGTTGTACAACTTTGTCTTAACACTCCAAATGATCTTATGGGAATTGTTCTGTTTACTGCATAGCTCACTGGGTTCACATCTCAATAGCGTCACAGGGATGTATGCAGAGTGAAGCAACGAATGAAAATTTGTACAAAGGCCGGGATTCGAACGCAGGTATGCTGCGTGGTAGGCAGATGTGTTGGCCAATACGCCACCGTGGCCAATGGCTTTGCAGAACTGCACAGACTACCCTAGCACGCCTCCCCCTTCTTTCCAAATTCCCATCCGCGCTTCAGGCCACTTTCTGTTCCCCCTACACTCAAACAGCATTGCAGAGACTCTCCAGCTGTATTTGAATCGAATGAAATGGGGGATTGTGCCTGAAACCCGGATCAGGACAGCGTAGTGATGCACAATTGCCTAGTGAGCAGGAGACCTGGGTTCGTATCCCAGCCTTGGTACAAATTAATATCCGTCACCTCAGTCTGCAACACTACTGGCCATTGAAATTGCTACACCAAGAAGAAATACAGATGATTAACGGGTATTCATTGGACAAATATATTATACTAGAACTGACGTGTGATTACATTTACACGCAATTTGGGTGCATAGATCCTGAGAAATCAGTACCCAGAACAACCACCTCTGGCCGTAATAACGGCCTTGATGCGCCTGAACATTGAGTCAAACAGAGCTTGGGTGGCGTGTACAGGTACAGCTGCCCATGCAGCTACAACACGATACCACAGTTCATCAAGAGAGTGACTGGCGTATTGTGACGAGCCAGTTGCTCGGCCACCATTCACCAGACGTTTTCAATTGGTGAGAGATATGGAGAAGGTGCTGGCCAGGGCAGCAGTCGAACATTTTCTGTATCCAGAAAGGCCCGTAAAGGACCTGCAACATGCGCTCGTGCATTATCATGCTGAAATGTAGGGTTTCGCAGGGATCGAATGAAGGGTAGAGCCACGGGTCGTAACACATCTGAAATGTAACGTCCACTGTTCAAAGTGCCGTGAATGCGAACAGGAGGTGACCGAGACGTGTAACCAATGGCACCCCATCCATCACGCCGGGTGATACGCCAATATGGCGATGACGAATACGCGCTTCCAATGTGCGATCACCGCGATGCAGCCAAACACGGATGCGACCATCATGATGCTGTAAACAGAACATGGATTCATCCGAAAAAATTACGTTTTGCCATTCGTGCACCCAGGTTCGTCGTTGAGTACACCATCGCAGGCGCTCCTTTCTGTGATGCAGCGTCAAGGGTAACCGCAGCCATGGTCTCCGAGCTGATAGTCCATGCTGCTGCAAACGTCGTCGAACTGTTCGTGCAGATGGTTGTTTTCTTACAAACGTCCACATCTGCTGACTCAGGGATCGAGACGTGGCTGCACGATCCGTTACAGCCATGCGGATAACATGCCTGTCACCTCGACTGCTAGTGATACGAGGACTTTGCGATCCAGCATGGTGCTTCGTATTACCGTCCTGAACCCACCGATTCCATATTCTGCTAACAGTCATTGAATCTCGACCAACGTGAGCAGCAATGTCGCGATACGATAAACCGCAATAGCGATAAGCTACAATCCGACCTTTATCAAAGTCGGAAACGTGATGGTACGCATTTCTCCCCCTTACACGAGGCATCACAACAACGTTTCACCAGGCGACGCCGGTCAACTGCTGTTTGTGTATAAGAAATCGGTTGGAAACTTTACTCATGTTAGCAAGTGTAGGTGTCGCCACCTTCGCCAACCTTGTGTGAATGCTCTGAAAACTAATCATTTGCATATCACAGCATCTTCTTTCTGTCGGCTAAATTTCGCGTCTGTAGCACGTCATCTTCGTGGTGTAGCAATTTTAATGGCAAGTAGTGTAGATTTGAAAAGATCTGTGGAACCATTTGGTTCCGTTTGATTAAAGCGTCCCAAGGGTATGCTTGTAGTTCAACTGTAGTCTTACAATACCAAGAGCAATAGCTTTGTCATGTCTGTCCTCTCAAGGAGCTCAGTAAATCTGAGGAAATGACGTCTGCTCCAGGGGCCTTATTTCGACTTAAGTCCTTCAGCGCTCTGTCAAAATTCTTCTCGCAGTATCGTACCGTCCATCTCATTTTCCTCTGCTGTGTCTTGTTTTTCGCCGACTTATTGCTTTCTGTGGGTTTAGGTCGCTGAATTTGTTCCACTTCTAACGATGCCTTCGCAGTGCTGACGGGTAAGTGTGACGGCTTGCCCGCAGGCGGCGCTGTGCCTGCAGCCGCTGGAGAAGGTGCAGGCGTCCGGCGGCTCCGAGGAGGAGCTGCGGTACGCGCAGGTGGTGAAGATGACGTGCGTGCTGGCCATCCTGCTGACGGCGCCCACCGGGGCCGTGCTCATCCTGCTGACGGGCCCGCGGCTGCTGACGCGCCTCTCCAAGTCGCGGCCCGGCAGCTGCCGCCACAGCCACAGCGGCCGGCCCTCCCTCCGGGACATCTCCATCCTGGACGACGACCGCGAGCCGGACCTGGCTCCGTCCAGAGCCGTGCTGGGGCCCCACGAGATAGCCGCTGCCTAGCCGACGCGGCAGCCCAGTCATCTCTACCGTACTTCACAGTGCTTCTGGGGCCAGCCGACGTCCCAACGAATCACATCCAATAACGGCTCGTTTCTTACAAGTGGTTCCAGTATGGTCTGAGTCTTTGGGACCCAACCTGGACGCTTCTCTCACATTTTCAACTCACTTCTGGACTTTATCGTGTTAACTAATGAATCCCACATTACTTGTTACTGCAAGTAGAGCTCTTACTTTAGAGCCCAAAAAATTATATTGTAAACGGAATTAAAATATACAATAGTCTTACTGTCCTTTCAGTCGCATATGTCTTTCTTCCTAGACCTCAAATATTACCGCCGGCCGCTGTGACCGAGCGGTTCTCGACACTTCACTCCGGAACCGCGCTGCTGCTACGGTCGCAGGTTCTAATCCTGCCTCAGGCATGGATTTGTGTGATGTCCTTAGGTTAGTTAGGTTTAAGTAGTTCTAAATCTAGGGGAGCACTGAAAGACCTACGTCGAAACAAGGCCCCGGGAGTAAACAACATTCCATTAGAACTGTTGAGGCAACGGCCTTGCCGCAGTGGATACACCGGTTCCCGTGAGATCACCGAACTTAAGCGCTGTCGGGTGTGGCCGGCACTTGGATGGGTGACCATCCAGGCCGCCATGCGCTTTTGCCATTTTTCGGGTTGCACTCAGCCTCGTGATGCCAATTGTGGAGCTACTCGACCGGATAGTAGTGGCTCCAGGCAAAGAAAACCATCGTCACGACCGGGAGAGCGGTGTGCTGACCACACGCCCCTCCTATCTGCATCCTCTTCTGAGGATGACACGGCGGTCGGATGGTCCTGAAGACGGAGTGCTTAGAACTGCTGACAGCCTTGGGAGAGCCAGGCCTAACAAAACTCTACCATCTGGTGAGCAAGATGTATGAGACAGGCGAAATACCCTCAGACTTCAAGAAGAATATATAATTCCAATCCCAAAGAAAGCAGGTGTTGACAGATGTGAAAATTACCGAACTATCAGATTAATAAGCCATAGCTGCAAAATACTAACACGAATTCTTTACAGACGAATGGAAAAAATGGTAGAGCCGACCTCGGGGAAGATCAGTTTAGATTCCGTAGAAATGTTGGAACACGTGATGCAATGCTGACCCTACGACTTATCTTAGACAATAGATTAGGGAAAGGCAAACCTACGTTTCTAGCATTTGTAGACTTAGAGAAAGCTTTTGACAGTGTTGACTGGAACACTCTCTTTCAAATTCTAAAGGTGGTAGGGGTAAAATACAGAGAGCGGAAGGCTGTTTACAATTTGTACATAAACCAGATGGCAGTTATAAGAGTCGAGGGGCATGAAAGGGAAGCAGTGGTTGGGAAGGTAGTGAGACAGGGTTGTAGCCTATCCCCGATGTTATTCAATCTGTATATTGAGCAAGCAGTAAACGAAACAGAAGAAAAATTGGAGTAGGAATTAAAATCCATGGAGAAGAAATAAAAACTTTGAGGTTTGCCGATAACATTGTCATTCTGTCAATGTCGGTTGGTAGGGCATATTCTGAGGCATCAAGGAATCACTAATTTAGTATTGGAGGGCAGCGTGGAGGGTAAAAATTGTAGAGGGTGACCAAGAGATGAATACACTAAACAGATTCAGAAGGATGTAGGTTGCAGTAGGCACTGGGAGATGAAGAAGCTTGCACAGCGTAGAGTAGCATGGAGAGCTGCATCAAACCAGTCTCTGGACTGAAGACCACAACAGCAACAACAAGTGTAGGGGATTGATGACCTCAGATGTTAAGCCCCATAGTTCTTAGAGCCAATTGAACCATTTGAACCAAATATTACAAAAAATTGTTTTGTTAAATGAATTTAACACGTTGAAATGAATGGATGGATCCAGATGTAATCAAGGAAGCTGCAGAGACATGAAACAGTATATCAGCAAACCCCGCAGAAACTCTGCATCAATGTGAAATAAAAAAATTATATAGACTGGAATTCGAAAAGGATTTTCTACTTTTAACGAGCAGTTCCTTCATTTGCTTACAGCCGCCATTGTTAATATGGGAGACATTGTAACGCGCCCGGGAGTAAAAATGGGGGTGGGGGACCCTAAAACTGGTTGTCGCTTCTGCTATTCTGGACCGTGCGCCCTATCCACTCCACGTACCTGGTAACCCCGCGGCGGTTGTACTGTTCTGCTCTATATCTGGTTTGCCTGATATTATCTATCGAAATACGAAAGCAAGTTAGGGAAGCCACTCAACGTTAAGCACAACACTGTTCTACGTCTGGTATGAACAACTATATTCTGAAACGATTAAAGAAAATCGTAGGTTGCACTGTTTACATTCTAATTCAGAAGTGTTATCCCATTTAATGGATGATTAACTGTCCACAATATCATTCGGACGGGCGTACGCGTAACCGACACGACGCCGGTGATTGTTGATGATGCGGAAGCCGAATGATCGCACGAAAGTTCTTACGATTGTCACGGATACACTGATATTTGGTACCAGTCCTTCTTGACACGAGTAATGATATTTTAACACTGTTCACAAAGTTAAATTTACAGTTCACAGTTCTCAGTTGTACGAGCGTGCGCGTAACCGTCGCGGCGCGGTTGATTGTTGATAATGCGGAACGCGATGATCAAACGCACGTTCTCACTCTCGCTACAAGACACTGACACGTGACTGCACTCTTTTATGGTAATTAATCTCTACTGATTCACATCAGTTCATTCTGGGAGACCGAACACGGCGCAGATGATTGGTACAGTACGGTACGACACGCAACGAGAGGATACGCAAATACGTTAACAGCAGCACTGCTCGTTTCTAAATTACTTCTTGACGCACTTTCCTCTGAATCAATCACTTATTTTATCACTTTACTGTAACAGCACTTGTAGCAACACTTCAACTTCCATGCTAACAAATGCCTCTCACATGCAGAGCCACACACTACACAACATAACAGTTCGCGTCCCGTGCTTTACTCTGCCCGCAAAGATACTCCACAACTAAACCAGCGATACAACAATACGCTTACAACATGAGAGGCAAAATCCAAAGAGCAAACTGATACAGATAAACTGTAGAAATTAAATACTGTCGCTACTTTTTTTTTAAAAATAGTGTTTAGTAGTAAATGTCTAGCATTGCAACATAATATAGACATATTCACACCAAACAGCACACAAAAATATCATTTGTTATCATAGGAATTAGCTTGTCTTTCATTTAGAGGCTAGAGCTGCAGCAGGATCACTACCAGCAGCTGTTGTGTCTCCCTCCCATTACAATTCCGCACTAAGAGCTACCCGGATGTAGAACTTATTTGGTGTCTCTGCCGGCTGTTAGCACTGGCTGTAATACACTTCTCGTAGGACTTGAAACTCTTTTGCAGTCCCTCTGCACTACCTGCCTACTTCTTGTACAGTTTCTTAGGCTCAAAGACAGAAAATACCGAACCACTGAACTTCAGTGTATGTTACTTCGGTTTTCTCTTTTTTCCAAAGAATTGCCGAGTCCAATAGAGGTATTCCTACCAAAGGAGAACAGCCACCTCAATTTTCAGCTTAACCTTAGAGTATAGAGAAGTGTTGACACCTCGTAACGGTCCCGGCGAAGGTTCGAGTCCTCCCTCGGGCATGGGTGTGTGTGTTTGTCCTTAGGATAATTTAGGTTAAGTAGTGTGTAAGCTTAGGGGCTGATGAGCTTAGCAGTTACGCCCCACTAGATTTCCCCCCACCTCGTAACGCCTATAGGTGACGCACAGACTTTCCGGTCAAATCTCTTGTCACAGGCCGTCATTTAAGTAATTATTTTTTTCACACCAGTGCCTTCGTACTTTTGAAATGTTCTTGGCTGACAGTGTTGGAATTCAAGTGTACACTTTTTGCCTTCGTTCATCGCAGTAGCACCGGTTCCGTTTGCACCCGGTGTTATTTTCGCTCCTGGATAAATAATGTTAGTACCACTAAGCACTAATCAAATAGCTCCCTTGTCAACCCTTTCCAACGGAAACAAGAATGGATACTTATGCAGAAGCCTTCATGTTTGTGTTTGTGTTCGCGTGTCGAAAAAACAGCATCTCAGCACAAGTATTAACCAGTGTTTGTACAGGATGTCCCAGGAGGAATGGTCAGCATTCAAAGATACGACAAGAACGATCTATCAAAGCAACACCAAAAAAAGAAAAAAATGTCTAGTAAAAATGGACTCTAAAAGGCATACCTTAAGAGTTATGAGCATTTCTTTATTTTTGGTTCTATGTAACAAATCTCTTCTACTGCATGCTCTTTACTTTCCATGTTTTGAGAGGTGGTAACATGGACCAATACAAGAAAAAAATTGTCTGGTAAACATGGTCTCTAAAGCGAGTACCGTAAGAAATATCAGCACTTGTTTATCTTCAGTACTGTAAAACGAGACTCTTCCAGTGAACAATTTCTCATAGCTCTTACAATATGCATCGTAGCTCCTACGTTTAATAGCCATTTTTTCTTGTTTTAGTCCATATTACCTTCTCCCAAATTATGGATAGAAAAGAGATTGCAGTAGCAGAGATTAATATCACAGTGACAAACATGAATAAGTGTTCATAGCTCTTAAACTCTGCGTTTTGGAGCCCATATTTACTAGACTCTTTTGCTCCTAACGATAGTTCTAATCATATTCCATAACACAGACCACTGTTCCTAAGATAACCTGTATGTTTTCAAGCCTCTCTGGAAGGACTAAATCAATGTAATTCTCCAGATAGGGATACTGGTCGATAATCCTAGTCTGCCTTCTTTTTGCACGTATGGTTTGAGATGTTGTACCCTGTCAAATTATCTTAATGCATAAATTTTTAAAACATATTTTGAAGCTGTAATTCATACACCACACAAACTACCTTTCTGTTGTTTATGGTATACAGGCTGATTCAGCTGCTCGTACCGATATTCTACATCTACATCTACTAGGATACTCTGCAAATCACATTTAAGTGCCTAGCAGAGGGTTCATCTAACCACTTTCACAATTCTCTATTATTCCAATCTTGTATAGCGCGAGGAAAGAATGAACACCTGTATCTTTCCGTACGAGCTCTGATTTCCCTTATTTTATCGTGGTGATCGTTCCGCCCTATGTAGGTTAGTGTCAACAAAATATTTTCGCATTCGGAGGAGAAAGTTGGTGATTGGAATTTCGTGAGAAGATTCCGTCGCAACGAAAAACGCCTTTCTTTTAATGATTTTCAGCCCAAGTCCTGTATCATTTCTGTGACACTCTCTCTCATATTTCGCGATAATACAAAACGTGCTGCCTTTCTCTGAACTTTTTCGGTGTACTCCGTCAGTCCTACCCGGTAAGGGTCCCACACCGCGCAGCAGTATTCTAAAAGAGGACGGACAAGCGTAGTGCAGGCAGTCTCTTTAGTAAGTCTGTTACATTTTCTAAGTGTCCTGCCAATAAAACGCAGCCTTTGGTTAGCCTTCCCCACAGCATTTTCTATGTGTTCTTTTCAAAGTAATACCTAGGTATTTAGCTGAATTTACGGCTTTTAGATTAGACTGATTTATCGTGTAACCGAAGTTTAACGAGTTCCTTTAACACTCATGTGGATGACTTCAAACTTTTCGTTATTTAGAGTCAACTGCCACTTTTCGCACCATTCAGATTGTTTTGTGCAACGCGCATTTCTACATCTGGCCTTCGAAACCCACGCGCAAGATTTTCATACTCTGTCGCTCTCTACGCGAAACCATTAGTCCTACAGAAGAAAAAAAAACAGGAGCCTTTTGCAGGAAATTTAATGTAGTCCAGTAAGAGAGCTGATCCGCGCATGTCCAACAAGCGCCATAATTCTAACTGCCGCGATTTCTGTCGTTAAGAGTGAACTGACGCCTTCCTTGGTGCATCCTGTGACTACCATCACTTTAGGTCGACAACTGCAGAACGAAAGACTAACTGCATGTTGGCCATCATTACTATTGTTCTTAATATCATAACATCAGCACACTATCATGCAGAATGCTGTCAATGGTGGTCATGGAGCTATGCAGATGAGATGAGTTGTGCTAAGCGGTCTCGATCGATCTTATTTTTTGGTGACGACATATGTGATTGCGTATGCAGACAACAAATTAGTACCAACAGTTTGTAACCATACACCAGACAACCTATGTGAATATGAGATTTAGTATGATGTGCGTTCAGCAACGGTATCTATAGAAGACGTTTCCGTAACCCAAAAGTACACGGAAGGGGTCCTGACACAGGTTTGCCCTCTTATCAGTGAACACAAACGCCATTCCATCATTTCAGTATTAGATCGAGCATTCTCAAACTGATGCCGCCATCATGTCTTGCCTCGCAACTGTGGATAGCTAGTGCATGACAGGAGACCCCTCACCCGATCTACATTCATCGGTGTATTGTGGGTGTCTTACGAAATCCCCAACCCAAACATTTCCATTCTTGTTGGAAAGTGATTCGATGCAGCCCGCTACAACTCCCTCTCCTGTTCCAACTTCTTCATCTCAGCACGCCGGCCGGAGTGGCCGTGCGGTTCTAGGGGCTACAGTCTGCAACCGAGCGACCGTTACAGTCGCAGGTTCGAATCCTGCCTCGGGCATGGATGTGTGTAATGTCCTTAGGTTCGTTAGGTTTAATTAGTTCTAAGGTCTAGGCGACTGATGACCTCAGAAGTTAAGTCGCATAGTGCTCAGAGCCATTTGAACCATTTTTCAGCTTAGCACTTACGCTTGACTCCTCAAATATTTTCTAGAAATATTTCAGTCCTGATCTAAGTTTATGCCCCTTCTTGCTGCCTTTAGTACCATGAACTTATTCCCTGATGTCGTAACACGTGATATACCATCCCACTCCTTTCTTTGCTAATTTCTTAGATAACCGCCTCGTTTATTATCCTGTCAGTTCACTCAATTTTCAGTATGCTCCTCTAACATCAGATCTTGAACGGTTCAATTCTCTTTATTTACAGTTTTCCTACATTCTGTGACTCACGTCCGTACATTGCTGTGCCCAAAATGTACATTCCCAGAAGCTTTATTCTAAAATTAATCCTGTGTACTATACAACTAAACATCTTTTAGCAACGAAAGTCCTCTCTGCCCGTTACAGTCTATCTTTTGTATACGGTCCAGCATCTACTCCCAAAACACACTTCAGGAGTATCAGCACTGTAGGCGGTTAGAGTCTCCTAGTCGGCAAAAACGATTTTGTCAGCTCGTAACGTGTAAACTGTCCTGCATGTCCCCATATTGTATGGAAACAGTATAATCCTGCTTTATCGACCTGTTTTGCAGCGGTTATGCGTGCAGATGGACATGGCTGGGAGAATGTTGAGATGGATAAAGCAGGGGACGGACAGAGCGAGGGGGTGGAGGGGATGGATAGGGAGGGAGGTGGAAGGATGAGATGGATAGAGAAATGGTGGAGGAGAAGATGGTCAGATACAGTGGGAGGAAGAGGTGGACCGAGGGAGGGTGAGGAAGATATGGTTGTAGAAGGCAGGTAGAGGAGATGGACAGAGGAAGGGGCAAGCAGGAGATGGAGGGACAGAGAGCGTGGAGAGCAAGAGATGTGTGCAGTTTATGTGTGGAACATGTACGCAGGCGAACCTGCGCGGAAAAAGTTACTAGACTCCTCTATCCTCCTTCCTTCATCCATCATGCGTAAGTCTGTGCTTCCAAGTTGGTAGGATTCCTTCACTATGTGTACTTCGTGTTCCCCAATTTCGGTGTAAAGTTTATCGCTAATCTCATTTCAGCTACTCTTCACTATTTTCGTCTTTCTTTGGTTTACTCTCAATCTAATTCTTGCTCTGTAGTTTTTTCCTTTGAACAGTTCCTGCACTCTTCCCCACTTTCACTGAGGAAAGTAGTGTCATCAGCGAATCTTACCATTTGTGTCCACACACCCTGAAATGGAATCCTATTCCTGAACCTTTCTTTTATTTCTGTCGTAGATGTCTTGGTCTACAGATCGAACAGTGTAGGAGAAAGATTGATTCCTGCCTTAACACCATTTCTATTCCGACCACTTCGTTCTTGGGTTTCCATTCTTTTTCTTCTCTCTTGTTTCTTGTACGTATTGCGTATGTCGTTATTTCCATACAGCTTTTACCTATTTTTCTGAGAGTTTAGAATATCTTTCCCCATTTTACATTGTCGAACGCTTTTTCTAGATCGACAAATCCTATGGAGGCGTCTTAATTTAAGTTTTGCTACCATCATAAACCTCATTATCAGAACTGTCTTGGTGCATTTACGTTTCCTAAAGTCAAATTGATCGTCCTCCAACAGATCATCAGTTTTCTTTTACATTCACCTGTGTATTATTCGTGTTTGATAACTTTGATGCATAAGCAATTAAGTTAACTGTGCGATAGTTCTCGCATTTGTGTGTCCTCACTATCTACGGGAATGCATGGACGATATTTTTCCGAGCGTCTGATGATATTTCTCCAGTCTCATAGATTTCATACATCTTTTTGAATAGTCTTTTTTATTGACACTTATCCAACGGTTTTAAAAAGGCCCTAGGAATGTTAACCGTCTAATTTGATGGCCAGTCTCCCAAAGCACTGTCAAATTTTGACTCTAACGCTGAGTCCCCTATCTATTCCAAATACTCGTAGACTTGTATTTCTTCTTCTGGCTTGTCAGCAGAGAGTCCGTCCCCTCGTAGGGGCCTCCCAATGTACTCTTGGGATGTGATCCCCGTTAAGGGCAGCTGGAGACTGCTTGATTTGAGTACACCATTACCACAGCCAAGCTCATTACTACCCATCACATTCAAATGACGCCACAAAAAAGTGTTACGCAAGCATCTGAATATGCAAATTTAGTTCTTGGCCCTTCTGCAATACGACTTAAGTCGAATCAACTTCACATAAATAATTATTAGAAAAATTGACTAAAAATCTTTGATCAGGGAGTAGATATGGAAACCATGTTTCACTATTGTAATTACATAAAGTTTTTATATCACAATGAGATTTATTTAAATCAGACACATTCATGTGAACAGTGAGTATACGTTTGTATATTAAATGAACGTCAATCTTAAACATGAAGTACAAGTGAGAGGAGTACAAGTGAGAAGAGAATCCTCAAGAAGATCCTAGGCCCGGTAGAAGACTATGGGGAATTCAGAAGGCGATGTAACTCGGAGCTCTACGAACACATCGAGTGGCGCTCTGACTGTGCAACTAAAAGAAAGGTAACTTTCTATAGCCAACTTGCAAAATTGCCTCCAAACAGACTGACCAACCGTTTGTTCACCTTCTGGCAAAACGAGAAGGTTCGCACCACTTGGCTGACAGAAACTGAAAAGGACATTAAAGAACTGGGAATAACTCATCTCCAGAACAGACAGGCTGTGAGACGTACGCTGAAGGAAGTCCGAGGACTTCAGGAAAAGTCCCGAAGGGAAAGCACCCCCTGGACAGAAAAAAGGAAGGAGTGACATCGGCAGAGGATGCGACAGTACTGGGCAAACATCAAAGCCCAACAGTTGAACAAGCGTGGTCCAAAGTAGGCCCATTCGAAACAAGAAGAAGAAGAAGAAGAAGAAGAAGTAGTAAAAGTGAAATCCGAGACCGTGAGGTTGGCGAGATTCACTACGGGTCCCTACTGTTCTCTATGAAATACCGTGAAACCTAGTGTGTACCAAAGGGCGACAAGATGAGACGTGAATTAGCATAGTACACACCAGCGACTGATCACTCCGGAAAGACTACCATGGAGCAAGTACAACTGATTCATACTGCAACCTCGGTACAACTGAGCTATTAATTCCCTAAATGCCAGAGCTGTGTATATTAGCACTGCTTTTGTTGTCGTGCGTGTGGCTGATGACTGCGTCCGGTGGAGATCGTTACTGCGATCATGGTGGCTACGCACCAGGCCGATCAGAGGACGCCGAAGTCCACGAGGACATAGCGTCCGCAAAATTTCTAAATGTTGTCCCCAGCTTACCCGATGACGTTGAACTAGCCTCTCCAACAGTCCGGCAGGAATTCCCCTCTTTCCGCACAGCAACCATCCAGAAAATCCGAGGCGCTGAGTCCGCCAAAAGCCCGTAGTTGACAATCCTGACCGAGTGCAAACTCCGCGACAAATACACCTCCAAAACTAATACGCTGGACTCCCGCAATACATATAATTAATAACATCCTCCAATGGATAAGCTGACCGCCAGAGTAAACAGTAGGGGAAACGTAAGCTGACGTCACGGCTGGGCCACCAATCGCAGAGCTCGCAGACTGCGCACGCGGGAAGCCTTAGGTTTGAGAGCGGGCCAACGCAATATGCAAAGAAGGCGGCCTACGTGTGGCACTAGAGGCTCGCGCACACCACAGGGCTGGACATACAGTTCTAAGAAGGCCAGCAAACGAAGCCTACTGGCTCTGCAGCCAGAGTCTCGTCATTTCGTGCACAATCATTGTGCGTCCCCTCACTATTAGTGAAGGCTCTATTGGCCGTCCCTCCCGTCCTTCCAAGAACCGACGTCCTCGACCGGCTGTCACAACCCTCGGCTGCGTCCCTAGGTTGGACAAAGTGGCCACGAAACGGAAGGAAGAAACAAGCAGTGAAAGGAAGAGAGTTTCACAATCCAAAAGTAATGGGAATATCAAGTAATTATAGTACAAAGCTCTCCATCACTGTATCTACATGTAAAAGATCAGTCCACACACAATAAATAAACTATGCATAATCGATAAAATTAAAGAGGGATAGAGCAGAAGGGGCTCCCAACCGCGAGATAGGCGGGCCATTCCACCTACTCGCTCTCTCATCTGCGTTCAACTGTGGAACTTCCTTCGAGCTCCTAATGCCGGCGCCTTAGCTTTTAATTTCGCCATAGACTGTTTTTATTTTTCTGTACGTTAAATTTGTCCTTCCGATGATTATTTCGTATTCAATTTTCACGTGTTTTCTTCGAACCAATTCGCCCTAGAATCCCCACACTTCCTATTTATTTCAGTTCTAAGGAAAAGTACTGCAGTATTCCTCTGTTTCCTTGAATGTTTTCGTACTTATTTCTTTCGTCGATCAATTGAAGTATTTCTCCTGTTATCCAAGGTACCTTCACAGTGACCTTCGCAGTTTTACGTTTGTCTTTCCAACATTTTTATTTCCTTTTACGTCCACTCCTGTTCAGCTGAAGTGACTACTCTGGTACACCTTAGCGCAGTAAAGACATCCTCAGCGAACTGCAGATGGGCTACAACATTCCTCAGTATTTCAGAATCTCGTTTCCTTCCACACTGATTCTTACGGACGATTCTCTTTTACCTTTAGCCTATTCTTCTTTTCTTTTTCTTTCTTTTGCTTGTGCCGTTCTCCCGCAATGATGCAGGGTCGGCATGATTAATCGGATTTGGCAAGGTTAATTTAAGGGGTGGCTGGATGCCCTTCCTGCCGCCACCCCGTACCCCCTGGGACGGAATTAGTGTACCTCAACTGTCTGTGTCTGTGGAATATCGCGAAACGTGTTCAGATGTCTGCGAGTCGTGTAAATGAGGCGGGACGAGGGGACCAGCCCGGTATTCATCTAGTGGGATGTGGAAAACCGCCTAAAAATCACATTGAGGCTGGCCGGCACACCGGCCTCCGTCGTTAAGCCCGGGCGGATTCGATCCGGGGCCGGCGCGCCTACCCCAGTCCAGGAAGCAGCGCATTATTACTCTCCGCTAACCTGGCGGGTCCTTTAGCCTACTTTTCATCATCACTAAATTGTGATCTGAGTCTATATCTGCGCCTGGGTACGCCTTACAATTCAGTACCTGATTTCGGAATCGCTGTCTGACCACTGTGTAAGCAGCTGTGTTCTTTCCGTACTTTTCGCAACCTCCTTCTCTGTGATTGTTGAACAGTATTTTGTTGTTACACTCTAAGACAGAAAGACGTCACACCAAGAATGGTCTGAATGGGACGAAAATCGGTGGATGTGACGTACATGTACAGACAAATAAATAATTGCTGTTGCGTTGCTCCACCTCCGGCGTTTATGCAAGTAATTATTCGGCTTGGCATTGCTTGATAGCGTTGTTGTTGTTGGCTGTGGTCCTGAGGGATATCGTGCCACATTTTGTACAACTGGAGCGTTAGATTGTCACAATCCCGAGCTATTTGAAGGGCCCTGCCCATAATGCTCCTAACGTTCTCAACTGGGGAGAACTACGATGACCTTGCTGGTCAAGATAGTGTTTCCAAGGACGAAGACAAGTAGTAGATACTCTAGTCGTGCGCGAGCGGGCATTATCTTTCTGAAATTTAAGCCAGAATGGCTTGTCACGAAGGACACAAAACGGAGCGTAGAATATCGTCGACGTACCGCTGTACTGTAATGGTGCCAAAGCGACAGTCGGTTTGTTATTCCACCTTGTCCAGGGCATCTCCAGACACGTCTTCGGCCTGGAATATTATTGAATGGAGCAGAATTGTCTTCAGTGATGTGTCCCGCTTCGAACTCAGTCCAAATGACCAGTGGAGAAGAGTCTGGAGACGCCCTGGACAGCGATGGGATACCGATCTCACTATCTTCCGCCATACGGTCCGAGGACGAGGAGTGATGGTCTGATTTGTCATTTCATTTGACAGCAGGACACCTTTGACTGTCATCCACGGCATCCGTACATCACAGAGATACGTCGACGACATTCTATTGCTCTTCATGGCAAGCCATTCTGGCTTACATTTCAGCAAGATAATGCCCGCCCGGTCTCGACGAGAGTTTCTGCTGCTTGTCTTCGGGCTTGCCAGACACTACCTGGCCGTGTAGGTCGCCGGATCTCTCTACAACCGAGAACGTTTGGAGCAATACGAGCAGAGACCTCCAAACTACGATCTATTGCATCAATTGGACAAAATTTGGCACGGTATCTCTCTGGAGAACATCCAACAACTCTATTAATCAGTGCCAAGTCGAATTACTTCGTGCATAATGACCAGAGGTAGACCACTGCGTTGCTGACTTGCTCAATTTCTGAAGCTGTTTCTCTTGAATAAATAATCCATTTTTTTTCTGAAATTTTAAGCGTTTGTTTGTCTGTACATATATATCACATCTACCGATTTCCGTCCCATTCGGATACTTCCTCCGTGGTACGGTGTTGCGTCTTTTTTGTTATTGTCTTAGAACTTAATTGCAGAACTCAAGGGGTGTTTCTCTACTCTCATTTATAGGACCGAGCCCATATTTTCGCTTAACTCTGTCTTCTGTCCCCTCACCTACCACAGCGTTCCAATTCCCTATAATTATTATATTTCCTCCTCCTTTTATACATACTGAGTTACTCATTTCATGGCTTGCTGGCTGATTCGGGAGAGGGGACCAAACAGCGAGGTCATCGGTCCCACCCGATTAGGGTAGGAAGTCGGCAGTGCCCTTTGAAAGGAACCATCCCGGCATTTGCCTGGAGCGATTTAGGAAAATCACGGAAAACCTAAATAATAATGGCCACACGCTGATACGAACCGTCATCCCCCCGAATGCGGGTCCAATGTGCTAAGCACTGCGCCAGCTCGCCGAAACTCATTTATTTTGTCTACTTCTTTTCCGTTTCCTCTCTCACTCTCCTCCCTAAAAAGCAGCCGGCCGCGGTGGCCGAGCGGTTCTAGGCGCTTCAGTCTGGAACCGCGCGACTGCTAGGGTCGCAGGTTCGAATCCTGCCTCGGGCATGGATGTGTGTGATGTCCTTAGGTTACTTAGGTTTAAGTAGTTCTAAATTCTAGGGGACTAATGACCTCAGATGTTAAGTCCCATAGTGCTCAGAGCCATTTTGAACCCAAAAAGCACAAACGCATGCGCAAATTAATATTTCAGAAAATTATGGGTGCCTAAAGATATACTATATGCCAGCTGCAATAGTTTAATTTTATTGACAGCAGACATTCTCTAAACGTTGAAAGAAATGTAAAATATGGGCAACTAGTTTTGCAGATTATATCGAATAGTAAAGAAGTGCAACAAAGCAAAGTCTTCAGTACGCCAAGCAACAAAAAAAAAAAAAAAAAGCCTTCTTGCTCGAAATAATCTAGCTCTCTGGTTGATCTGATCCGAAGAACAGCCTTCACTCGCAGCTTTACAGGTGGAGTGTCTTTCGTATATCTTGCTGATCAGTCTTGTATTTTGAAGGTATGTATTTCCCTTATATTCTTACTGTTTCCAAAACCGCTTGTACCATCGTTTTTTGCACATATCGCGTTATTAAAAATTATGCAGATTAACCATCGTATGATACAGCTTGACGTTTGTGGCTTTGTTTTTTGTTGCATTTGACTGTAGAGTAGTAAAGACTTTGATGCACTCTGTCGTTTACTATGTTATGGAATGGTACACTCGAGCTCTCCGAACTATGTAGGTCGGCTTTACTTCCCGATATCTGCATTTAACCTTTTCTGTGGAATCGGCTTGTTAAGTAGAACTGCAGACATTAGGTTAACCGGCTGTAAGTGGCTAGCTCGCGAAGTGCTCTTTCTCAGCCTGGATCGACGTGGCACTGTTGTGAACTTCCTGGTATCGGAATAGTCCTCGTGAGTTTTACAGCTGATGATTTAAATACACATCAATTAAATACAAACATATTTTAGAAGTCAATAACATACATTTTACTGCGACAGTCTTATTGTTATCTGTGTGGAACATGCCACAGCACTTTTCTATTAAACAATGAAAGCTCACCGTGCACTTGTATAAGTTCTTACCTAGAAGACATAATGTACTTTATGTGACCTTTCTATTTGCTGCGTTCGGTTGCAAAACGGGTTTGTTGCATATTTGTTACGAACATATCGTCCAAGACACTTGGGGCGGTATAGATACTTGTATAAGTGTACAGTAAACGATAAAAAAGACTTTCTGTAATGGTTTTGAATGTGTTAAATCTTTTCGTGGCCGATCGACAATTCTGCAACAAAGAATCGTTTCTGCATACCTTTTCTCTATCTCCGCAGAAGGTACAGCAAGGTGTAGTTGGTCATTCCTACTGAATAAAGTGAAAGCTTCTTCTAAAAAATTTATTAGAGCCTTTTTTAAAATTTTTATTGGCAATTGCTTTCCTTGGATTGTCTGAAAGGCTGTTTAAGAAGTTGAGTCTACTGCAAACAATGAACCGAAACAGAAGCTAATCTCACTGCGTTATTTCCAGGGAGGAATACTGAGTGTCCTAACCAGATTATACTTACGTTCCCTTCAAAATTCTTAACACAGCTTCATACTCCTTTACTTCTCTGGAATGAAATTTGGCAAAATCTTAAGTGATTTCTTGTCGTATGAAAGAAAGTCCCTTGCAATCTGAAATGTATTTTTCTCTATTTCTCTTTTGGGTTACCTGTGGCAGTGAATAACGTTCGGGCAGCTGCTCTCTGGAAACTGCAGCTGCTGCTGTTACTAAAAGCTACTAAAAAGGCACATATCATTTACTGAGCGGCAAACTAATACAGGTGAACTCCGTGTGCAATGAGTCCACGTGATGCGTCTGTAGTTTAAATCCCAACAGTGAAACTTTATCTAATAAATGACAGATTGCGAAATGGATGATGACTTGGTAAATTACTTTAATGCTGATTCCTTTAATTGGTGTATTGGCAAATTTATAAATGTCACTTTACAAAAGTATTCTTCATTATAACCAAGAATTGCAAAGAAATGACAAACTCCGAAAATATTTTAAAGTTGTTTGTTCAACAATGTCATGTTTAAAGAATTATTACAAACTATATATGTTCATCGTAGGTTACAAAAGGTTACATTAACTGAGTTAATCTTTCCTGAACTGTTGCTAATGTTACCTAATAGAGAAGAGAGGAAATTCTGTGTTGGACACTAAATTGTTATAACGATGTGCAGGCAGCATCTCGCGAGCTATTAAAGCAAAGAAAATTAATCATTAGCTTATTATGAAGTCTTCATTAAATCAATCAAAACATCTTCCTCTCTCGCAACAAAGATATCAAAAACCATATTATAAAATCAATCGCAAATGCAATAACGTCTCTGCATTAGCCGCTCATTACGAGTGCTCGCCGTACAGAGAATCAGTCAACACTGTACGAAAGTGTAAAGTCACGGTTTAATAACAGACAGCGCAGTTCTGTTGAAAATTTAATTGTGTTGGGGAAACTGATTTTATAATATGGTTTATGATATCATTACTGCGAGAGAGAAAAATGTTTTGATTGGCCTGATGAAGACTTCACAACAAGGTAATAATTAATTTTCTTTGCTTTAACTGTGCGCGTGATGCTGCCTGCACACCATTGTAACAATTTAGTATCCAACACAGAACTTCCGCCTCTGCTTAATTAGATAACATTAGCAGTGTTGCAGATGACAATGCACGCAGTCTGAGAAACAACGTAAGCGTGAATGCCGTCAGTGTATCGCAATTATGAAGGAACAAATATCAAAGCCATTTCCAACGGACCACGGGATAACGCATCCTCACTGTGACAGACGGTATACAAACGTCAATAGGTAAGTCTTACAAACAAACCAGGTTCTTTTACATTTCCAAAATAATTTTCACTGCACTAACTACATCTCTTCATCCTGTCAACCCACTCTTGAAAGCATCTTTTTCGGTGTCTTTTAACACTTGGTCGCAATCATTCAGCCATGACAGAAAGGGGTCTTCAAGCATAGAAATAAGGATGCCTTCCAGTCACCTTGCCACTTGTGGCAGAAAAACAGTGTCACATGGAACATTGTCGGGAATACGAGATATGTGCTCAGCAGTTGTGAAGCCCACTGCCGTGCTTGAGCTTTGCGACAGAAGTTGCAAATACCAGATTTCAATCTTGGACGACTGACTATAAGAACTGCTGCGACTTGAGGCTGCATTACTTCGATATTACTGCCTATTGATCAATATTCTGATTAGTCATCACACCTTCCAACACCCTCCTGCCTCCCTAAGCTAAGAAAACAACCAGTTTTGAATTTTAGGACTGCGAAAGATGTACTCGCATCTTCAAACATTCCCCACTTTGCAAAATGTAAATTTTCGCTCTCGACAATGACAAATTTTCTAAAATATTCCGGGATATTACGCCCTGCAAATTAGTTTCTTGGAATACTCAACATACCGTATACTGTGTTCGAACATTATGAATTACCTCGAAGAGGTAATTCTATTGGCACACAGTCATCACAGATTTAGAAAACGTCGTTTTTGTGAAACACAACTAGTTCAAAACTCTCAAAACTCAAACGAAGTGCTGAGTGCTATTGACAAGGGGTTTCAAATTGATTCCGTATTTCTATATTTCCAGAAGGCTTTCGACACTGTATCACACGAGCGGCTTGTAGTGAAATTGCGTGCTTGTGGAATATCCTCACAGTTATGTGTCTCTTTTCGTAGTTTCCTGTCAGAGAGGTCACAGTTCGTAGAAACTGACGGAAAGTCATCGAATAAAACAGAAGTGATTTCTGGCGATCCCCAAGGTAGTGTTATAGGCCCTCAGCTGTTTCTTATCTATATACAAGATTTAGGAGACAATCTGAGCAGCTGTCTTACGTTGTTTGCAGATGATGGTGTCATTTATAGTCTAGTAAAGTCATTAGAAGATCAAAAAAATTGCAAAACTAAAAAAAGATATCTGTAAGGTGCGAAAATTGGCAATTCACCCTAAGTAATGAAAAGTGTGAGGTTATCTAAATGAGTGCTAGAAGGAATCCGTTAAATTACATCTACAAGTTAAATCAGTCGAATATAAAGGCCCTAAATTCAATTGCATACCTAGGAATTACAATTATGAACAACTTAAATTGGAAAGAACACATAGAAGATGTTGTGGGGAAGGCGAATCAAAGACTGCGGTTTATTGGCAGAACACTCAGAAGATGCAAGAAATGTTCTAAAGAGACTGCTTACACTACACTTGTCCGTCCTCTTTTGGCATACTGCTGCACGGTGTGGGATACTTACCAGACAGGATTAACGGGGTGCATCGAGAAAATTAAAAGAAGAGCAGCACGTTTTGTATTATTGAGAAATAGGGCACAGAACGTCACACACATGATACAGGATTTAGTGTGGACATCATTAAAACAAAGGCGCTTCTAGTTGCTGCGGAATCTTCTCACGAAAGTTCAATCACCAACTTTTTGCTTCGAATGCGAAAATATTTTGTTAACGGCGAACTACATAGGAAGAAACGATCACCGTAATAAAATAAGGAAAATCAGAGCTCACACGGAAAGATATAGTGTTCGTCTTTTCCGTGCGCAGCTCGAGAGTGGAATAACAGAATTATTGTGAAGGTGGTTCCATGAACACTCTGCCAGGCACTTGAATGTGATTTTCCCGAGTATCCCTTTAGATGTAGATGAATCACCATGGTGTAAGAGAGTAGTAGTCTTGTTATTCTTGGGTTCTTCCCAGTACCTTAAACGCTCGCACTCACCTGTCAGTCTTGAGAATGAGTGTAACTTTTGCATTTAAATAGCTGTGAAAACAATTAATGATGTCCCGGCTACACCTCCGAAGACTGACTGAACAAACACAGAAAATTATTTGTATTGTTTGACCATAAAGTAACCCACTCAGACACTCTGACAGCAGAAAATACAATGTTACTGTAATCATTCTGCCTTGTTACTTCTAATGATCTTTTATTTGGCTCTGTGGACCAGTTTTCAAGAACCAAACTACCATGTCAAGGTTCTAAGCCATACCATTCGCCGTTTAGTACTAACTGAAGTTTTATTTATATGTGTATGTTAACGCCACTTGTAGGATGAACCGGTTTACAGCTCGGAGAAAGGAGAAGATATACGACGTGCAACAGTTCCGTACTCCAAATACAATTGTTAATCACAGCAACCTTCGCCTAACGCCTAATACGTTTTCTTACAATTTTGTAATAACTTAACTTGTGGATCAGATTTCCAGTGATATTTGCTCTTCATTTCAGCTTCAATGTTCAACCTGCGCAAGTAATGTCATAGTTAGATGTTAAATGTCTCAGTAATACAGTGATCAAGAAATTGGTCCATATATCAGGGAAATAGGGAGCAAGAGTGTGGAATTTATAATCTATTTTCGTATTCTTTGTGTTTGTGGTAAACTGTACGCAGAGTGTTTGCAACAATAATTTTATTTCATAATGGATAACGAAAGTAATGCTGAAAGAGATCTTAATCATATACATGCACAGATTTTGTGTCGTCACGTGGAGGATTCGTTTCGTGTTCTATGAGACGTTACGGACCATAGGTATTATTTCTTTGATCACAATAAAAAACGCTGTATTTCATCGTTTATGTGATCATGGTCTAAGGCAATGATCAAATTGATAATTCACAATAACCCAAATCTACGTGAAAACCAATTATGTGAATATATGGATTACAACAGCGTTGCACCAAGATTAGTGCAATTCGTCAAAACGAATGTCGACAGTTTCAGTTTTCACGACTTATAATGACATTCCAAACTGATAATATCTTGTGCTATTTTTTATCCTCTACAATGAGCAACTTAGTCCAGTGACTTTGACGTATGCACTATACAATAATCTACACAAGTGGGAGATGAAAACTGAGCATCTCGAAAGACATGTTTGAGAAACATCCCCCATACAGCGTAAGGTGGCTTGTGGAGTGTAGTTGTAGAAGTGTCTGCAGGATCTACTGACAGAGTGCAATAAAACCGCCATAGATGGAGTGAGAAAAACGAACTCAGTATTACATCGCTAAGTCCTGAAAGAATGATCTATTGTTTCCGGCATCGGATTGGGCTAGTATACTTCGCAGACATGCTGACATGTCGAAGAGCACAATTCGTTCAATAAGCTGAATTTCAGCGATATACAGAGTGTAACAAAAAGGTATGGCCTCACTTTCAGGAAACATTCACAAGACGTAGAAGAAGGAAATATGTAACACTCTATGGGTCCGGAAACCCTCTATTTCTATGATAGATCTCAGTTTCTACAGCTCTTCAACACAGTTAAGTATGGAACTCTCGCAGGAAAAGAACATATTACCATAGTGTGAAACACTCCTAAATGGAAATGTTCAAAATGCCCACCGTTAGCAAGGATACGTCCATCAACCCGTCCCTGGTGCGCTGATGTATACTTAGAGAACAGCGTATTTTTTCACAACCTTCCACAATACGGGTACGAAGACTCTGTACATCTACCGGGGGTCCGTACATCACAGCTTTCAAATGCCCCCCACAAATAAAAGTGTAGTGGATTTAGATCTGGAGAGTGTGAAGGCCAAGGAATTGGTCCATCCCTATCCAACTGTTATTTAATAGCTCACGAACATTAACATACCATTAAATTAGCGTGTTCTATAAGAAATCATGGCAAGTTTCTCCGTTGAGCGTGAACGGAAGAGCATAGGGCCCTAACAAACAGTCACCAACACTGCTGGCCCAAACTTAGACAGAAGACCTTAGTTGATGACGTGATTGCACAATTTCGTGACGATTCTCGACAGCCAATAATAAGGAGTAGGAGTAGACCCGGAATTGAAACATATGGGATTCCCTTCATGGTTCCTCCCTTGTCACTGAAATTTTTTCTCCTTCCAACAATGTTTTAAATTATTCAGCACAACTTTTTCCATTTCTGTTTGTTGAGTATGATTCAAACCAGATGTGTTTCCCTTGATTGGTGTGATTAAGAAAAGAGGCAGAAAATTAGCTCTAACATGGAAATAAAGCGTTTTCGAACCCGTGTCCATATAATGTGTTTTATTCTTCTATGTGTGAAAAATGTTTCCTCACGGCTTGGCCATACCTCTTTGTTACCACCTGCGTTATTGACAGGTGGTGGCTGCGTGATCCTTCCGAAGTATCCAAAGTATCACCCAACACTTCGGACTAAGATGTCAGCTGTGCATCGATGTTGATGCCGGTGCTCCACGTAAGGTGTACTTGCTCATCTTTCGGGTTGCGGAACGCACCGGTAACTGGTTATCGACCAATAGGATGAGCAGTTACTGCTGAACGCCGACGACCGCAGCACAAGTGATGACCTGCGTTGCACCTAGTGTGTCAAGAACAGTTTTTGGAAGTTGGGCTACGAGTAAGGGTGTGGTTCGTCGGTCTGTCATCACTATACAGACCGCGTCCGATGAAGTAGTAAAAGATGCAGCGTGTCGGGTCAATGATGCGCAGCCTGTGCTTAGTAATGAGAACAGATTATACCTAGGAGAGCGGAAACTATTGGAGTGCATTTGACAGTGCCGTACAGCACCAACTTCGGCCATAGCCTACAATGATCTCGAGTTGTTGTTGGAACACACAACAGTGTTTGAGAATCATCCAGCCCAAAGTCTTGCCATCTGAACAACGTGAGGAATCTTCAGGTTTTGGCGGCGCAAAGACTGTTCCATTAAGTTTCGGGTGTGCAGCCGCAAGAAATCTCCTTCTTCTTCTATTATTTCGGCTGTATAACGTTCAGACATCTTCAGAGTGAGCCGCAAGACTGCCGCTCCAGTTTTTTTTTTTTTTCTTTATTGAGTTTCGATTCCCCCCCTAAAGGGGGCGGGCTGGCAGCAGCTTATTACGCCGCTCTTCAGCCTACAGAATTTGTTTTAAAAAGATGAAGATAATAAAAATAACAACAGTTGGCGATAAAATCGGTGACTTAAAGGTAAAATGGCAGAAAATACTGGAGCTTAAAACATAAAACACAGAGTGGATGATGCTAATAAAATACACAGGAAGCAGAAAAAATAATAGACAGACAATTAAAAACCACGGCGACAGTCTGGTTTCTGTTCGCAAGAGATATAAAATGCACACCCAGCGACAGCATGATTTCTGTTCGCAACACTGTGGAAAGACGCACAACACTGAATACTCACTTAAACACTGCACTAAAAAATTGGCACAAATATGACATACCACACCCGAGAGTAGGTGGGGGGAAACTGGTCAGATGACGGGAAAAAGGGGGGGGAAGGAGAGGAAAAGTGAAAGGGGAGGGGGGAAAGGAGCCAATGGAAGATGAGGATACATAAGAGGGGGGGGGGTGCCGAGCAGATGTGCCTGGGAGTGGGGAAGGCAGAGGAGGGGAGTCTAAAAGGACGCGGGGGGGGGAGAAAGGAGATAGGGAGAGGGTAGGTGGGGAGAAAACACAGGATGGAAGGGGGGAGGAAGAGGGAGCCCAGGGAAAGGACGGAGGAAAGGAGGGGCCGCTCCAGTGCTCGCTTCGTCCCTTTATACTCGTGTACCGCGCGACTGCGCATGCGGCAACAGATGCAAATGCGCCAGAGACGTTGGTCGGCGGCAGAGACGTGCATAATGCGCGAGTTGTATCTATGACTCCGCAGTTGATCTGTGTTGGCATATCGATATATCATTGTGAGCTGCACTGTGACGACGTCTTTGTGAGTTTATTACTTCCTATATACTTATCCCCTCTGGTGGCCAATTTATTTATGGAGGACTTCGAGGAGAAGGCGCTTGAATCTGCTGACTTGAAACCAACGGTATTCTGGACGTATGTTGATGACACCTTTGTAGTTTGGCCCCATGGTGAAGACAACTTGCAAGACTTCTTAAGACATTTGAACTCCCTCCACGATCAAATAAAGTTCACAATGGAAATTGAAAAGGAGGGATGCCTTCCATTCTTGGATGTTTTGGTTCGGCGCAGAGAGGATGGCACTTTGGGACATGAAGTATACAGGAAGCCGACGCACACCGATCTGTATTTACGTGCAAATGGCTGCCACCTTCCTGCCCAGACAGTGTTCTCCGAACTTTGACCCACAGAGCACATATTATTTCTGACGAAAGCAGTCTGCAAGATGAACTTTCCCACTTACAAAGAGTGTTTGAAGACAATGGGTACTCTCCACAACAAATACAGAGGGCACTAAAAATGAAACCGAAAGAGGCCACAAAGAAAGCAGAAGAAGATGAAGAAACCTTTAAATCGATGGCCTTCCTGCCATATGTGAGTAGCCTCTCATCAAAAATAGGACGCATTCTTGGCAGACACAAAGTAAAAGTGATTTTTCGTCCTCCACCCAAGACAGCTGCACTCGTCGGCTCCGTGAAAGATGATCTGCTGCTCCGAAAATCTGGAGTTTACAAAACTCCATGTGAATGTGGCCTTTCTTACATCGGACAAACAAATCGTACTGTCCAAGAAAGATGTACAGAACACCGGAGGTACACACGACTTTTACAACCTAATAAGTCGGCAGTGGCAGAGCACTGTATTGATAATGGTCACAGTATGTTTTATGATGACGTCGAAATTTTAGCAACTACATCATCCTTTTGCGATTCGATAGTGAAGGAGGCGATTGAAATTCGCTTGACGACGAATTTAATTAATAGAGATAGTGGTTTCAATCTTGATAAATCATGGAATCCGGCACTTGCTGTAATAAACTCACAAAGACGTCGTCACAGTGCAGCTCACAATGATACATCGATATGCCAACCAGGCCCCCACAACCGCACGAGTGGTCGACTGTGAAGAGCAGACAAATTGAATACCTGGGCGGCGGCCATTAGAGTGATAAACTGACGCGCGGAGTTCGAATGTTTATACATCGCTTATGGTTAAAAAATGCCTGCCCTTGAGTTAGGTCACAAACATAATGCCTCATTTAAATACGTTACTACAATACACTTTTTAATTTATGAACAGACAGCAACTAGTCACTGTTTATGAATTTATCTTACGTACTACATGGAATCTGCCGTAGCAAAAAGTTATGTACTGGACCCCTAGCACTTTTCGTAGTTCATTTACGATAGATGTAAGCAAAATGCATCAAAATACTCGAAGATTTGCCCACTATATTAATACATATTTTTTGACTCTACCTTGCTTTAGATTTTATGACGAGAAGTGCGTTATATATGGCTTAGTGCTTTGGCAACTCACGACCAAATTATCAAGTTTCAACCTAACCTAGACCATGAAAACACTACCGATCAGCCAACTTTCTTCAAAATGATCAGAACATATAAAATGGTATTCTGTGGGTCGAAAATCTTGCCTTCTGACAACGTGTAACCATTTTTGTAACAGCTGTGGTTTTGAGAAAAGAAACCTGCAAATAGATGCACAGACATTATGCTAATATCGTCTTACAAAAATATTTATTAAGCAAGTGCACTGACATACAAAACAACTTAAAATATCCACATACCTGTGAAACGTAATATTCGTTCCTTTCTCGAATATATTTGTACAATTAATCGCTGCACAACTCTTCACCATTGTACTTCTTTTGATTGGAACATACAGACAGTAGAATTACGAGCAACAAATACTGTATGTACGCCCCAACAAATATACAACGTTGAATCAGGGTCTTCATAAACAACAATACTACGCAACACATCAGACTACAACCACTATAATGGCGTCCAGCCGAAGGTTCAAATTATCCCGCGACTGCAGCGCCATCAGTGAGTCTAGTCATTTTTTGCAAGGTCTTTGATGCCAACACAGATCAACTGCGGAGTCATAGATACAACTCGCGCATTATGCACGTGTCTGCCGCCGACCAACGTCTCTGGCGCATTTGCATCTGTGGCCGCATGCGCAGTCGCGCGTCGCGCGGTGCACGAGTATAAAGGGACGGAGCGAGCACTGGAGCGGCAGTCTTGCGGCTCACTCTGAAGATGGCTGAACGTTATACAGCCGAAATATTAGAAGAAGAAGAAGGAGATTTCTTGCGGCTGCACACCCGAAACTTAATGGAACAACGTGAGGGAGATGTGCTCTTTCAGTACGGTAAGGCCTATATACAAACATCCCGAATGGCTCAACGCACCATACAATATGTTGGTCATCTGACTTGCCATCACGATCATAGACTTGTCGTCCATTGAGCACGTATGGGATATGACAGCATGTAGTCCAATCTTCTCTGTCTTACCTGCAACAGACCTTGAGCACTCGCAACAACATGTGAAGCTGGCGCAGAACATTATCTCCTACGTTTCTGTGAAGCTCTTTATGTACGACAGCAGGAACACAGTATAGCTGGAGAGATAGGCAGTTGTGCCATACATTTTGTCTCTAATCGTATGATCCTACGACTACTGTAGATATAGACTGTTTGCCGTACATTCTATCTCTAGTTGTATGAACCTGTGACTTATCAGATGTGCGCAACTTGACCTTGAATAAAGTGTCATGTCAGACCATTGATTTTGCTATTTATTTTTAATTTACTGCTGTCGTACATCATTCGTGTAAAGTTTTTATCAACGACAGATTGTTCATATCTAGTGTTTCTTCCGAAAGAAGGAAGAGTTGTTTGACTAGTGACATTCCACTGTTTGTTTGTCGTTTTCCCATTTTTAGAACAAATACAAGAGTTGGAACTTTAATAGTGGCAACTATTTATTTACAGTTCGTACAAAACAGATACGTGTTTCAAAGTTTTACTGACCTTCAAAGTGGTCACCAGCATTGTGAATAACCCATTGCCAGCGATGTGGAAGTCATAGGATAATCTTATCGGTGCCAATTGTGTTGACAGTTCGAGCGACGCGGTCTATTGCCCGACGAATTTATAGCTGTTCTGAAGCGAATGCCGTGAAGTGTTTCTTTCAGTTTAGAAATCGAGTTGAACTGACGAGGGCTTAAGTCAGGGGAGTGCAGTAGGTGGTATAGCACTTAGCAGCCCCATCAGTCAAACAAATCAAATTCAAATGTTCAAATGTGTGTGAAGTCTTATGGGACTTAACTGCTAAGGTCATCAGTCCCTAAGCTTACACACTACTTAACCTAAATTATCCTAAGCACAAACACACACACCCACGCCCGAGGGAGAACTCGAACCTCCACCTGGACCAGCCGCACAGTCCATGACTGAAGCGCCCCAGACCGCTCGGCTAATCCCGCGCAGCAGTCAAACAAATCAGTAGCAGCTTGCACTGTACGTGCTTGAGAATTGTCCTGCAAAATGATGGTCAGGTCCTGCAGAAAGTGTCTTCACCTCTGTCTCTATGCTGTTCATTTTTGGAACACAACCTACGACCAGCTTAGAGACAAAAGTGATGACACTTTCTGCAGGACCTGACCATCATTTTGCAGGACAATGCTCAAGCAGGTACAGTGCAAGCTGTTACTGATTTGTTTGACTGATGTGGCTGCTAAGTGCTATACCACCTACTGCACTCCCCTGACTTAAGCCCTCGTGAGTTCAACTCGATTTCTAAACTGAATGAAACACTTCACGGCATCCGCTTCAGAACAGCTACAAATTGTTCGGACAATAGACCGCGCCGCTTGAACTGTCAAACAGAATTGGCAATGCTAAGAGTATCCTACGACTTCCATATCGCTGTAAACGGGTTATACACAATGCTGGTAACCACTTTGAAGGTCAATAAAACTTTGAAACACGTATCTATTTTGTACGAGCTCTAAATAAATAGTTGCCACTATTAAAGTTCCAACCCTCGTAATTTATCGGTCGCATTGTTACGTTACCCTTCAGTAGTTGATAAACATGTCTTCATAAGACTGTCATAGATTCAGAAAACTAACAATTTGTATCGAGATCCATAACGTGCATATAAAAACTGTAATCTAAAACAATAGCACGTATGGCATGGATGTCCTCACTTTAAAAGTCAGTACGCATCATTTGTTGAGCAAAACGCTACAAACGTAATAGGAGGCTGCAAACTTGTAGTTTCTGTAGCCATTTATAGATTTTCCTTTTTTTCATTTTTGTATTTCTGTTCCGCAAACTCTTAACGAGAGAAAGATCATAAGTATATCACAGTCGCATGTTTCCTACTTACTAACTCGATACATTTATCTTATCACTAACAACCTCATTGTAGACAGGTTGTTAAACTATAATCATTTTTCTTTCCACAACATTTGTCCACTAGAAGAATGCGAGTGCATTCGTTGGCTTTGTCTCATCTGTCTACACGTGACACTTAAGCAGTACTTCGGCCGTTAATCTGCTGCCATGAACTGCTTTTTCTCAGTAACACTGCAAAAATTTTCCAATACCGTGAGGCTTTAAGTAGACATTCGTCTCCTATATGTACCATAACTTCCTTCTTCCACCTTTTCACCTCTGCCATCTCTCTGCTTTCCATTTTCAGCTGCTTGTGACCTGTAACAAGGATTGTGAACTGTCCTTACTGCGATTTTTCTTACACAATGAGTATTGTGATCAGAATTTACGTACTTATCTTCCACACTTTCCATCACAGCATCGTCATTATCGCCTGAACATGCAGTTAATATCAAGGCAAAGAGTCCTCCCAGAACAGCGAAGGCTCCAAAAACTGTTAAAGGCACTGCTTTCCCAAAAACGGCCTGAAAAAAAGTTAATATCGAAACACTAGAACTATACACAAGCAAACATCGTTCAGAATGGTATGTTAATGTTTAGCTGTAGCCTTATTCCGTGATGTGAAGGATTTTTTAAAATTTTTATTTATACTGATTAAAACTGAATGTCGTTCTCATAATACTTATGTATATGAAAACGGCAGCAGGGTGCAGATTCGTGACAATATGTCACAAAACACATTCCTCAACCTGCACAAGGCTAATTTTACATTCCTGTCTCATATAACCATTAATAGGGGTCACTTTTATATCACACTTTCAGCGAACCTTATTATTGATCCATTAGAAACAGAGATGGAGGATGAGAGCGGGTGAATAGATTACGCAGGTGTGAAGGTGTTCAGTCTGGGCCAATAGCGTGGTCACTGAGTTATTTGTTTGTTGCTTATTTAGGCCGACCAGATTAGCACCTTAAGGATCTATCTTATATCTGACCAGGCACAACACATACCAATTATATCACTAAAACGTTCACTATAAAATAATAATAGACACTAACAATAATAACAGTAAAGAGTCTTATGAATGATATAGATTATTTTAGAAGATTTGAAGCCATGTTTAGGATTATCAGAAGCGGAAGGGATAAAGAAAAGAGAAGATTGGCAGTAATAATGGCAGTTAGGAAAGAACAGAATTAAAATAATTCTGCAATCATGAGAGGGAAAGTTGTGGGTAAGGTTGGGGGAGGGGGGGGGGGGAGGGAATTGAAGAGTGTGAGCTGCTAATATATGCGATATATGACTGTTGTCATAGAAAATGTGCCATTAGCTATCTTTTGAAGCTCACAATTTCTTAGATGCTTTTGGAAGATTGTTCCAAAGTCGGGTTCCTGATACAGAAAATGATTTAGAGAAAATGGCAGTGTTACGTGATGGTTACAAGCAGCCAACCGACAATTTACTACCCACTGAAATGAAGTGTTCTAAGTTGTTTTACCAAACTGTTCTGCTACTTTAGTCCGAACACACTTAGTTACTAAACCCTTCACCACTGGATTTAATTAAATTATTGGCCTGGTATCAACTAGCGTTTACATCCAAAAAGTGACCCTAACTAAAAGGAATAAAATGAAAATAAATAAAGCAAAACTAATTTATGCTGCCTCTAAAGCAACCAGTTCCTAATAGATCCATCAATAGCCTTTGGCTAAGCTAATCCTTTTACTCGAACGCATTAAACTTGGTATTACTTATCCGCTAGAAACTATTAAAACACTGAATTTTACGAGGGAGATTGGTGTGAGCAGACGACATAATTAGCAGTATAAGAAGTTTAACACAGACCTTCGAGCCGGCCGGGGTGGCCGAGCGGTTCTAGGCGCTTCAGTCTGGAACCACACGACCGCTACGGTCGCAGGTTCGAATCCTGCCTCGGGCATGGATGTGTGTGATGTCCTTAGGTTAGTTAGGTTTAAGTAGTTCTAAGTTCTAGGGGACTGATGACCTCAGCTGTTAAGTCCCATAGTGCTCAGAGCCATTTGAACCATTTGAAAGACCTTCAATTATGAAAGCTCTACGTTCATAAAAAAGTCATAGGGGCAACGGAAAAAGACAAAACTGCAGAAATTATGTGTGATACCAACAGCTTATAACAAGTGACAACACTACTTAAATGGTGATACAAGGGAAAACTTTGCCTTCCCTGGGAGCGAAAGATTTTATTCCGAGCGTCGTGCTTCCAAACGCTGTATTATAGGAAATAGAATACTGCAGAAGCTTGGAAATGGGTTCTGCAAATTTACAAATGTTTACTCTCAATTACTGAATTTATCTCCTCAGCATTACAAGTACATATAATAATGGTTACGTGGTTACATGGTACATGTAATAATATGGTTTCTGCTTTTTGTTCCGTAAGTACATAGAAGCCCGTAACCTGAAGAAAAATAGCCCTTGAGAATTAAAAGAATAATATATATGCCACTCTCTCTAGAATATTTTGCTAAATTTTTGTTTAAAACAAAAATTTTTAAAATGCTTAGTCTTATTGGAGGAACATAAATAATATTATATCGAAACAAAAGGAACTTACCAGGAAGCGTTTATATGAGAACATTTTGTATTGTTCAACCCTACATTATAATTGCAATTACTTCAGTAAAAAAGATCGTCCATCATTTTCTAAACCTGAGTGGCTTATTTGAGGGATCGATGTCACAGGCGTTTTACCATCTGTGACAGCGCTTAACACAAACGTGTTTGCTTTTCGGTCGGCAGTAGTTAACTCACAAAAACACTAAATTTGTTATTGTTCTTAGTATGAGTAAGGTTACCAGATTTCCAATGAAGGGAGCAAACAGAAGAACACACCGGCCGAGCGTTACACAAGAGAACACTCCAAGCACTCTGTGGCTTTCAGCAAAAACGCTTCCAGTTGCAAAAGTCACAACTGTGAGGCAGGTTGCTATAGCCACACGTCCAAACATTGCAACCATTAATAGCACGTAGTACAGGTCTCCCGTGTCTGCAACAAAATTTCAGATGTTTTCAAAATCATTAAATTTACATAACTGCGTAGACAAAGCAGACGAGCTTTATCCCACAAAATGGTAAATAACCTATATTAATAATCGTAAGAAGTGACTGATTGTATAATGAGGTAAAGTATATATTGCTGATAACAGTGATATCAATGCTAATATATTTACATATGTGTGTACACACACATGGTTTATTAAAACAAGTGTCAGAAACTTCACGGATTTATTTTTGACATCATGACATTTCAAAAAGTTCATGTGAACATGGGTTCGAAAATCCTTCGTTAAGGAGGTATGAAAGAAATTCCCTACACTAACTACTGGTTGTGTAATTTACCTCAAATGTGCATTTTTACTCCCTTCCTTGATTACAGTTGGTCATGGCATGTGTTTTCCTTTGTATGACTGTCGTTCTATCACAACGATGTAATCAGTGTGCGAAATGACGGATAGGCCATACATGTAAGGCCTAGCAGGTGGAAACACAAACGCAGCACCTCAATTTAGCGCTGAACGTTACGTAACTTATTCGTTAACGAGGCTGGCTTCACACGTGATGGGATCTTCAGCTGTTATAACAGTCACGTCTAGGATCTTCAAACCCCTCATTTAGTGCGATAAGAAAGCAATCAAAGAGATTCAGTCTCAACGTGTGGGGTGAATCACTCGTGATCATCTCCATTGGCTCCTTGTTCATTCCGCAACATCTTACTGGACAAAAGTAACCGCAGTTTCTCAGACATAAGTTGCTCCATTTACTTGATGCTGCGCGTCTAGACGTCACCCAACGAATGTGGTTTATGCACGATGGCGTTCCACCTCATTTGCAGGGGTAGTTCGCCAATATCTCGATAACCAGTTTCTAGACAGGTGGATTGGACGAAAGGGTTCCATTGCACGACCTGCCCGATCAGTCAGTTTGATTCCAATGGATTTTTTCCTCTGGAGATATTCAGAATACTTGCTGTATTCAACTCCCGTATCCCCTTTAGATGTTCTGAGGAAGCAAATCGTAAAGAGATCTGAGCGAATACGGAACACACCAGGAGATTTCCAAGAAGCAAGGCAAAGTATGCTTCCTGGGATGCGTCGAAGCAGGAGGTGATCACTTCGAGCAGTCCCAGTAAATGTAAACGTGTTTGGTAAATGTACCATTTTTGTGCCGTGAATAATAAATCCTTTCATACCTCACTAATGAAAGATTTTCGGATCCACGTTCACATGAACTTTTTGTAAGGTTTTGATGTCAAGTATAAACCGTAAAGGTTCTGACCCACGTTTTTATGCCCCCTGTATAACTACATCTACAATGTACAAGGTGAGTCGCGTATGACGTAACACCCCTCTTATTTCGTGAACGGTTCAAGATATTGAAACGAGGTTTTCGGCAAATGATAGTACACGAATGGGCGTGTGCTTTGGTATGTGATAGACAGCCTTAACTAAGTAAGTATCTTTAATAGAATAATATACTTTTTAACGGCATCCGAAAGCGCTTGTAAAGTCGAGTCCAGTGGTATAATCCTTGTTATTGTTGAGGTTCAAACTCTTCGCAAACGAATCCGAGAAATATTCTAAAATTGAAAGACAGGTTGGTCGGAATCGGCTACTGTGTTCTAGATACGCCCATGTCAGACTACCCAGGCTCCGTCGTTATATCAAACATTTCTGCTGTTTACTTGTCCGCACTGCACAGCTGGCAGAAACAGCGTCTTCTATCGGCAGGCCATTTCTGCTTCAACATTCATTGCGTGCAAACATGTGCGCCTATGAGGAGAAGTTAGACACGCTACTTTTATACGGCGAATGGCAGCACGAGGTGTATAGCCAAGGAATGTGTGATCAGCCAGAGGAGTATCATTCGCATCTTTCACCGACATAAATTCCAGTTTTATCATATATAACAACACCAGAACACTCGGAGGACGTGATTACGATAGTCGCATAGAATTTTGTTGGTTTCCTGCATCGCTTAGAAAACGACACAACTTTTTCCAAGGTTTGCTCTTCATCGACGAACCATGGTAATTCCAACTTACATGATATACACTACTGCTCAACTGAAAATCCACGCTGGCTTCTTCAGGTACTACAAAAGACCGTGAAGCGTAAACGTATAGTGCATCAAAGGAAATTCCATTGTGGGACCATACTTCATCTCAGGAATGTCAAATGGAAATACGGACGCACACTTTCTTTCGAACATTCCATATGTTGTTCTAGGAGAGGTACTACTGGATAAGCGGGAGCGTGTGGTTCCAACACGACGGCTGCCCAGCTCACTCTTCCAGTGTTGCAACGCAAATACTGAGTGAAAAGATTACTGACAGTTGCAATGCGATATCTGGACAGGACTCCTGATTTGAGTCCTCTTGATCTCTTTCTATGGGGAGCACTGAAAGGTGCAGTCTATCATGAAGCCCCAACTACGCCAGGCGATATGCGCCGTCGAATCGCCACAACATGCAATCGCATACCATCCAATGCACTTTCACCTGTTCATCTATCTCTCGGACGGCGGTTGCAGATGTGCCTTTTAGTCGATGCAAACAATTTTGAACACATACTTAAGTGTAAATCTACTTTTCGCTTAGAAAGGCACTTATTTTGTGGGTGGCACTGAAGGTAGCCAATCACGCCGTTGCATGGGCAAATTCAAGAAGCCCGCCAGATACAGTGTCGCCAAACATATCCTTCATTTGGTTTCCTAAACCAAACAAGGGAATGATACAAAAAAACTGGACACTTCAGCATTCTTCTGTAGCACCACATTTCGAAAGCTTCTATTCTCATCTTGTCTAAACTGTCTGCCGTCCACGTCTCATTCCATACATGGCTACACCCCATACGAATACTTTCAGAAAGAACTTCCTGACACTAAAATTTATACTCGATGTTAACAAATTTCTCTTCTTTAGCAACGCTTTCCTTGTCATTGCCAGTCTACATTTTATATTCTCCCTACTTCGACCATCGTCAGTTATTTTGCTTCCCAAACAGCAAAACTCATTTACTACTTAATGTCTCATTTCCTTGTTTAATTCCTTCAGCATCACCTGATTTAGTTCAACTGCATTCCATTATCGTCGGTTTGCTTTTGTTGATGTTCAATTTATATGCTCCTTTCAAGATACTGTCTATTCTGATCAACTGCTCTTCCAAGTTCTTTGCCGTCTCTGACAGAGTTACAATATCATCGGCAAACCACAAAGTTTTTTATTTCTTCGCCCTGGACTTTAACCCTTGCTCCAAATTTTTCTTTTGTTCCCTTTACTGCTTGCTCAATATACAGATTGAATAACGTTGGGGATAGGCTACAACCCTGTCTCACTCCCTTCCCAACCACTGCTTCTCTTTCATGCCCCTCCACTCTTATCATTGCCATCTGATTTAGGTACAAATTGTAAATAGCCTTTCGCTCCCTGTATTTCACCCCTTCCAACTTTAGAACGTGAAAGAGAGTATTCCAGTCAACATTGTCAAAAGTTTTCTCTAAATCTACAAACGTAGGTTTGCCGTTCCTTAACCTATCTTCTATGAGAAGTCGTATGGTAAGCATTACCTCCCGTGTTCCTACATTTCTCCAGAATCCAAACTGATATTCCCCAAGGTCCGCTTCTACCAGTTATTCAATTCGTGCTAGTATTTTGAAACCGCGACTTATTGAACTGATAGTTCGGTAATTTTCACACCTTTCAGCACCTGCTTCCTTTGGAATTGGGATTACTACATTCTTCTTGAAGCCTGAGGGTATTTTGCCTGTCTCATACATCTTGCTCACCAGATGGAAGAGTTTTGTCAGAGCTGGCTCTCCCAAAGGCTATCAGTAGCTCTTACGGAATATTGTCTACTCCCAGGGCCTTGTTTCTGCTTGATTGACTGATCTGGCCTTGTAACACTAACTAAAACGGCCTTGCTGTGGTGGTACTGCGAACGGTTGAAAGCAAGAGGAAATTACAGCCGTAATTTTTCCCGAGGGCATGCAGCTTTACTGTATGGTTAATGATGATGGCGTCCTCTTGGGTAAAATATTCCGGCGGTAAAATAGTCTTCCATTCGGATCTCCGGGAGGAGACTACTCTAGAGGACGTTGTTATCAGGAGAAAAAAAACTAGCGTTCTACGGATCGGTGCGTCGAATGTCAGATCCCTTAATCGGACAGGTAGGTTAGAAAATTTAAAAAGTGAAATGGATAGGTTAAAGTTAGATATAGTGGGAATTAGTGCAGTTCGGTGGCAGGAGCAACAAGACTTTTGGTCAGGCGAATACAGGGTTATAAATACAAAGTCAAATAGGGGTAATGCAGGAGTAGGTTTAATAATGAATAAAAAAAATAGGAATGCGGGTAAGATACTACAAACAGCATAGTAAACGCATTATTGTGGCCAAGATAGACACGAAGCCCACGCCTACTACAATAGTACTAGTTTATATGCCAACTAGCTCTGCAGATGACGAATAAATTGAAGTAATGTATGATGAAATAAAAGAAATTATTCAAATAGTGAAGGGAGACGACAATTTAATAGTCATGGGTGACTGGAATTCGAGAGTAGGAAAAGGGAGAGAAGGAAACGTAGTGGGTGAATATGGGTTGGGGGAGAGAAATGAAAGAGGAAGCCGTCTGGTAGAATTTTGCACAGAGCATAACTTAATCATAGCTAATACTTGGTTCAAGAATCATAAAAGAAGGTTGTGTACATGGAAGAATCCTGGGGATACTGACGGGTTTCAGATAGATCATATAATGGTAAGACAGAGATTTAGGAACCAGATTTTAAATTGTAAGACATTTCCAGGGGCAGATGTGGACACTGACCACAATCTATTGCTTATGAACTGTAGATTAAAACTGAAGAAACTACAAAAAGGTAGGAATTTAAGGAGATGGGACCTGGATAAACTGAAAGAACCAGAGGTTGTACAGAGTTTCAGGGAGAGCATAAGGAAACAATTGCAGGAATGGGGGAAAGTAGAAGAAGACTGGGTAGCTTTGAGAGATGAAGTAGTGAAGGCCGCAGAGGATCAAGTAGGTAAAAAGACGAGGGTTAGTAGAAATCCTTGGGTAACAGAAGAAATATTGATTGTAATTGATGAAAGGAGAAAATATAAAAATGCAGTAAATGAAGCAGGCAAAAAGGAATACAAATGTCTCATAAATGAGATCGACAGGAAGTGCAAAATGGCTAAGCAGGGATGGCTAGAGGACAAATGTAAGGATGTAGAGGCTTATCTCGCTAGGGGTAAGATAGATACTGCCTACAGGAAAATTAAAGAGACCTTTGGAGATAAGAGAACCACTTGTATGAACATCAAGAGCTCAGATGGAAACCCAGTTCCAAGCAAAGAAGGGAAAGCAGAAAGGTGGAAGGAGTATATAGAGGGTCTATACAAGGGTGATGTACTTGAGGACAATATTATGGAAATGGAAGAGGATGTAGATGAAGATGAAATGGGAGATACGATACTGCGTGGAGAGTTTGACAGAACACTGAAAGACCTGAGTCGAAACAAGGCCCTGGGAGTAGATAACATTCCATTAGAACTACTGACAGCCTTGGGAGAGCCGGTCCTGACAAAACTACCATCTGGTGAGCAAGATGTATGAGGCAGGCGAAATACCCTCAGACTTCAAGAAGAATATAATAATTCCAATCCCAAAGAAAGCAGGTGTTGACAAATGTGAAAATTACCGAACTATCAGTTTAATAAGTCACGGCTGAAAAATACTAACGCGAATTCTTTACAGACGAATGGAAAAACTAGTAGAAGCTGACCTCGGGGAAGATCAGTTTGGATTACGTAGAAATATTGGAACACGTGAGGCAATACTGACCCTACGACTTATCTTAGAAGCTATATTAAGGAAAGGCAAACCTACGTTTCTAGCATTTGTAGACTTAGAGAAAGCTTTTGACAATGTTGACTGGAATACTCTCTTGCAAATTCTGAAGGCGGCAGGGGTAAAATACAGGGAGCGAAAGGCTATTTACAATTTGTATAGAAACCAAATGGCAGTTATAAGAGTTGAGGGGCATGAAAGGGAAGCAGTGGTTGGGAAGGGAGTGAGACACGTTTGTAGCCTCTCCTCGATGTTATTTATTCTGTATATTGAGCAAGCAGTAAAAGAAACTAAAGAAAAATTCAGAGTAGGTATTAAAATCCATGGAGAAGAAATAAAAACTTTGAGGTTCGCCGATGACATTGTAATTCTGTCAGAGATAGCTAAGGACTTGGAAGAGCAGTTGAACGGAATGGATAGTGTCTTGAATGGAGGATATGAGATGAACATCAACAAAAACAAAACGAGGATAATGGAATGTAGTCGAATTAAGTCAGGTGATGCTGAGGGAATTAAATTAGGAAATGAGACACTTGAAGCAGTAAAGGAGTTTTGCTATTTGGGGAGCAAAATAACTGATGATGGTCGAAGTAGAGAGGATATAAAATGTAGACGGGCATGGCAAGGAAAGCGTTTCTGAAGAAGAGAAATTTGTTAATATCGAATATAGATTTAAGTGTCAGGAAGTTGTTTCTGAAAGTATTTGTATGGAAGTGAAACATGGACGATAAATAGTTTAGACAAGAAGAGAATAGAAGCTTTCGAAATGTGGTGCTACAGAAGAATGCTGAAGATTAGATGGGTAGATCACATAATTAATGAGGAGGTATTGAATAGGGTTGGGGAGAAGAGAAGTTTCTGGCACAACTTGACTAGAAGGAGGAATCGATTGGTAGGACATGTTCTGAGGCATCAAGGGATCACCAATATAGTATTGAAGGGCAGCGTGGAGGGTAAAAATCGTAGAGGGAGACCAAGAGATGATTACACCAAGCAGATTCAGAAGGATGTAGGTTGCAGTAGGTACTGGGAGATGAAGAAGCTTGCACAGGATAGAGTAGCATGGAGAGCTGCATCAAACCAGCCTCATGACTGAAGACCACAACAACAACAACATCCTTACATTTATCCTCTAGCGATTGCTGCTTAGCCATTTTGTTCTTCCTGTCGATCTCATTTTTTAGACGTTTGTATTATTTTCGTGTGCTTCATTTTTTTCATTTTTATATTTAATCGATTAAATAAAATTTCTCTTGTGTTTCCAAAGGATTTCTACTAGCCCTCGTCTTTTTTACCTACTTGATCCTCTACTGCCTTCACTATTTCATCTGTCAAAGCTACCCATCCTTCTTCTACTGTATTCCTTTCCCCTGTTCTTAACAAACGTTCCTTACTTCTTCCTCTGAAATCCTTTACAACTTCTGTTTCTTTCTGTTTATCCAGGTCCCATCTCCTTAAACTCCTGCCTTTTTGCAGTTTCTTCAGTTTTAATCTGCAGTTTTTAACCAGTAAATTGAGGTCAGAATCCACATCTGCCCCTGGAAACGTCTTACAATTTAAAATCAGGTTCCTAAATCTCTGTTTAACCCTTATAGAATCAATCTGAAACCTCCCGGAGTTTCTAGGTCTCTTCCACGCGTACAACCTTCTCTCATGATTCTTAAAGCAAGTGTTACCTATGATTAAATTTTGCAATGTGTAAAATTCTACCAGGTGCCAGCCTCTTTCGTTCCCTTCCCCCAGTCCATATTCACCTACTACTTTTCTTTCTTTTCCTTTTCCTACTATCGAATTCCAATCCTCCATTTCCATTCCCCCTGACTATTAAATTTTTGGCTCGCTTAGCTATCTGAATAATTTCTTTTATCTCATCATGCATTTCTTCAATCTCCTCCTCATCTGTGGACCTAGTTGGCATATCAACTTCTATCACTGTGGTGGGTGTGGGCTTTGTGTCATCTTGGCTACAATAATGCCTACAGTAGCTACAATAGATTATCTGCTTTCCTATTTTTTACTCATTATTAAACATACTCCTGCATTATCGCTATTTGAATTTGTATTTATAACCCTGTATTCACTCGGCCAGAAGTCCTGTTCCTCCTGACACCGTACTTCACGTAATTAAAAACTTTCTTCCGGTGTGAAATTATTATCATTGCTGTTGAAGTGCGCACAATCTATCGTAACTTTAAAAATTTCAGCGTGTTCATTCTTTCAGTGCAGCCTTGTGACAGGAAGCTCATTACTACATACCCCAACAGAACGAATTGGTTCATCTGCACACTTCTGGGTTCTCTGGATTCATTATCACGCACCCTGCACCGACAACTGAAATCACCCTTAGGCATCCTCCAATATCTAGTTCTTCTTTTCAGGCCAAGTGGCTGTGTGGAGAATAAATGAAGTGTCTTCTGGGTATGGGTCTTCTTTCCAGCTCAGGTGCTTGTGTGTGAGAAATGCAGGTTTGTTCCTGTGACAGTTCTTCTATTCAGCTCAGAATGACATGCTTCACTTGTGAATCAGTTCTAGAGCATCCAAAATTATCCCATAAAGGCAAGACCCAGGCCACAGGACCTTCTTCCCCTAATCCTGCTGCGCCACCAGCTGATGGCTGCTGCAAGCAACCCAGCACAACGAAAGTCGACTGGAGCCTCCTCGCCTGTGCACTTTGTGAGTGGACGCTGATGACCAGGATAGGGACAGGGGCAGGGAAGGACGTGAAGCTCTTTGCACAGGCAGATGCTGCGTGGCCCAACACTCACACATTGCTCCAGAGATCACACAAAAATTGTTTATAAATATGTAATAACAGAGCACAGAATTCGAAATTGTTTATGGTGAAGCAACAGAGCTCAGAAATTTGACCGATTTCCATTACTCAATTTTGAGGTACAGAATTTTTAAGTAGCACAATTGGGTAATCTCCAACATATATAAACGCCAATTCAACCAGTTTAACTTTGCACAAGTGATCTTTCAGTCTTCGACTTTAAGCTGGAAATATGGGTTATCTCGAACATACTAGTAGATATAAGACGCCAATTCAAATTGCTACCAATTCAGACAACTATGATTTTCATATCAAAAATTTCCCTCTATGTACCCTACTTTCAGCATCTTGAATTTTAGTATCACAAATGCGCAAGACCTGTTATCTTGGTTTTTTCCCTCAAGGAATATGACAACACTACATGAAGGAAGATGTGGGGAAGGGAAGGAAAGGGTGGGGGGTTGTCTTGAGGGGGAGGAGTGATCTTAAAGACAGTCCTTTAGTGGAGAGGGAAATCTGGCAACATTTCATAGGGCAGGTAGATGGGGACATGGAACGGGATGGGGTGACCTTGAGTGTGCCCTTGGGGCGAAGGAGTGACCTTAACGACTGACCTTTAGGGGGAGAGAGGAAATGTGGCAACACTGCATGGGGAAGAGGTACGGTGTCACATTGACGGTGAGTGGGAAAATCTGGCAACAGTGCAGTCCGTCCTGCACTACTAACAAAGCCCTAAGCTGAAACCTGTGGTGTGAGCTCTACAGATACTTAATTTTGTCATAAATAACCCTCACAAATTGGTCTTTACAACAATTTTCGAATTAAAAGACTGTAACACAGCATTTAAGGTTTATTATTTTGTGATGTAAAACTTTGCTTTACACTCACATGAGCAAAAAATTGTTGCAATTAATAAATGAAAAGAATTGAAATCATTATGGTAGTTAACATCTTTATGAATAACTATATTTTAAAAAAAAGAACAGTAAGGTTTGACATTCATGTCCATGTAAAAATTAGTATTTCGGTATTAAAAACATGCTGTAATTTATTGCGACAAAAAAGATCTATACATTCGTATTTTTTTAAAAACAAATGAATTTACTTATTTTCCTACTGAATTTTCCACTAAAATGCTCTTGGTGGGCGCTTGACCACTTACATCGCTAGTGAATAAGCTATGTGGTAAACGCTGAGGATCTTAAAAAGTAAAGTTTGAAGGTAGGCGACGAGGTACTGTCAGAATTGAAGCTGTGAGGATAGGTTCCGTGTTGTGCTTGGTAGAGCACGGCCGGGCACCAGTTTTAATCTGCCAGCAAGTTTCATATCAGCACAAATTCCACTGCAGAGTGAAAATCTCATTCTGGAGTCTTGTACGTTTTCTGAAATATCTCGTTTAGGAATAAATGTGTCTGAATGCGGCTTTTCCCACCTTCAAGAGGTCAAGAGCTTGCTAAAGGAAGTAAAAAAGAAATAGTATGTGGGTCCTGGTATGGATGAAATGATGTATGGAAGAAGACAATACGACCGCACAATTAAACTCATTGTGAATTGCCATAATAGCCTCAGCCATAATATTTTAAAACTGTACCGATTTAGACAACTGAAACACACTTATCTGATAGTGTGCCAGTGGGAATTAATATGAAGGATCTCAGACTTCGAAGCGTGAATGCTGCCTTCGTACATTTTAGCTGTTCACTGAAAAATTCTGTAGAGTACGGCCATACACGATAACTAAGTGTACGTCATGTACGTTTATAACAGAGCTCACAGTACAGCACAGCATAAATAACAGTAATTTTATTGTTTAAACTTTTGTGGTGCAGGCCCGTGTCCATAGACTGCAGCCCAGAAAACTTGCGTGTAAATGCGGCTCTGCCGACACCTCCACACCATTCTTGGCTATACACTGTAGTACCATCCGACAATTACCTTGGAACAGTGTTAACAAGAAGAAGTCTCCAACGGTGCGATCGACTTTTTGAAACTATCGATACGATGATGTAGGTTAAGATCCCAAGTACCACACACTGCAGAAACTCGACATGGTGGGCCCTCGTTTGGGAGTAATGACGACAAGAATTCCGAATATTGTCTGACACTCAATTGAGTTGAAACCGGTGCAGTATGTAGTCTGGTTATGTGGTGTTATGGATAGCATAACAGCAGGGCATGCAGGACGTTGTGGGTTCGCATCAGATGCAGTAACTTCTTTATTTTTAAATATTTATCGAAATGACTTTGGTCGTAATTTTTGTTCAATTGCTGCATTTAAATATAATTTTCTAGTTCTATTCCTTTGTCACATAATTTTAATCATAATATCAACTTCTTCATTTGCTTTCATATTTCTTCCTATCATTCTTTCTCCACTTGAAATCTTTGTTCATGTGTTTTAATTAATTTTATTTATTAATTTCGATTTAATTTCTTTTGTTGTACCAACCTATTTTTTCGTCCTCAATATTTTATTCGTCATACCTATTTCTCATTTTGCTTGAATTTCGTTTTGCTTACAAACCCGTCTCTCATTCAAATTTTCATTTGTGTTATTTTGTCTGTAGTGGAATACACTCCTGGAAATGGAAAAAAGAACACATTGACACCGGTGTGTCAGACCCACCATACTTGCTCCGGACACTGCGAGAGGGCTGTACAAGCAATGATCACACGCACGGCACAGCGGACACACCAGGAGCCGCGGTGTTGGCCGTCGAATGGCGCTAGCTGCGCAGCATTTGTGCACCGCCGCCGTCAGTGTCAGCCAGTTTGCTGTGGCATACGGAGCTCCATCGCAGTCTTTAACACTGGTAGCATGCCGCGACAGCGTGGACGTGAACCGTATGTGCAGTTGACGGACTTTGAGCGAGGGCGTATAGTGGGCATGCGGGAGGCCGGGTGGACGTACCGCCGAATTGCTCAACACGTGGGGCGTGAGGTCTCCACAGTACATCGATGTTGTCGCCAGTGGTCGGCGGAAGGTGCACGTGCCCGTCGACCTGGGACCGGATCGCAGCGACGCACGGATGCACGCCAAGACCGTAGGATCCTACGCAGTGCCGTAGGGGACCGCACCGCCACTTCCCAGCAAATTTGGGACACTGTTGCTCCTGGGGTATCGGCGAGGACCATTCGCAACCGTCTCCATGAAGCTGGGCTACGGTCCCGCACACCGTTAGGCCGTCTTCCGCTCACGCCCCAACATCGTGCAGCCCGCCTCCAGTGGTGTCGCGACAGGCGTGAATGGAGGGACGAATGGAGACGTGTCGTCTTCAGCGATGAGAGTCGCTTCTGCCTTGGTGCCAATGATGGTCGTATGCGTGTTTGGCGCCGTGCAGGTGAGCGCCACAATCAGGACTGCATACGACCGAGGCACACAGGGCCAACACCCGGCATCATGGTGTGGGGAGCGATCTCCTACACTGGCCGTACACCACTGGTGATCGTCGAGGGGACACTGAATAGTGCACGGTACATCCAAACCGTCATCGAACCCATCGTTCTACCATTCCTAGACCGGCAAGGGAACTTGCTGTTCCAACAGGACAATGCACGTCCGCATGTATCCCGTGCCACCCAACGTGCTCTAGAAGGTGTAAGTCAACTACCCTGGCCAGCAAGATCTCCGGATCTGTCCCCCATTGAGCATGTTTGGGACTGGATGAAGTGTCGTCTCACGCGGTCTGCACGTCCAGCACGAACGCTGGTCCAACTGAGGCGCCAGGTGGAAATGGCATGGCAAGCCGTTCCACAGGACTACATCCAGCATCTCTACGATCGTCTCCATGGGAGAATAGCAGCCTGCATTGCTGCGAAAGGTGGATATACACTATACTAGTGCCGACATTGTGCATGCTCTGTTGCCTGTGTCTATGTGCCTGTGGTTCTGTCAGTGTGATCATGTGATGTATCTGATCCCAGGAATGTGTCAATAAAGTTTCCCCTTCCTGGGACAATGAATTCACGGTGTTCTTATTTCAATTTCCAGGAGTGTAGTTATTTAAGTTATGTTTTAAATGTTTGTAAGAAGACTACCGTGCAAAAAAATGCACACCTCATAACAAAAATACGCTTTCCATATCGTTGCACAAATATAAAGAGATTATTTCGTCTTTTGCTTTAAACGGTTAGATCGTAATTTTCAAATAATTGAATATTATTGTAGAGAAATATAATTAAATTCATATTCACAAAAATTCGGATTGGAAAAAGAATGATATAAAGAAAAAAATGAAACCGATGGAAAAGTTCAGTGATTAAAATGATGTGACAAAGAAATAGAAGTAATTACGATAAAGATTTAAAAATATGAAGAATCAGTCCAGCTGAGAATATTCGAACCCACAATCTCCTGTATGCCATTCTGCTCTGCTACCCGTTCCACCACACTACTTAAAGTGCCTTTTTTTAACGCTATTGAGTGTCATATAAAATTCCGAATATTTTTTCGTCAATCACTTGCGCACGGGGGCCGACCAGCGCGAATGGCTGCAACGTGTGATACCTGGGATCTTAAGCTACATCACCATATAGATAGTTTCAAAAAATCGATAGCACCGCTGGGGACCTCTCCCTGTAAGAGCTTTGTGGACAACTGCTGCGTACCAGGATTAAGACGTTACATGAATCAAAATGAAAACTAAAAATGGGAAACGCCGCTGGTACCAAAACAGGATATTTTCGTTGTACTTCAAAATATCTACAACAGACTTAGTAGCGTGTATGTTTCTTTGTTCATGAGACTCACTCGCGGATTAACAACAAGGGCTGGTCAGCCAGATAAGCTGAATGTGGTTTTTAGGCAGTATCCCACATACAACTAGGTCGGTACTACCCGCCCCGCCTCAGTTACACGCCACACAAACATGTACAAAACTTTCTCTCACTTGAACACGAGAATTACAAGCATCGGGCAACCAACTGTCACTAGCATTGCCAAAACCATTATAACACTGCCGAATCCACAGAGGAACGGGAACAAGCAAGGAAGAAGAAGTTCCTTTGTTCGTGACGTAAGGAACGCCGAGTGGTGGTAAGCTGTTTGTAGATCGCTTTCGTACAGGCACCAGGACAGTACATTTACTTCATTTCAGTTATTTTTTACTTGAATCTTTGGTGTCCAGTGATATATGATAGAAAGGAAAGGCAAGTTTAGAAATATAAAGAAGAATACCGAGCCAAGAAATCAACGAAAGCCTTATGTAACAAAGAGACAGCTGCTGCTCAGAAAGAACCACCACAAAGTGATGTAAGTTAAAATCATTAGAATTTAACTGCAAATTGTGTATCATAATGAAATGGATTTACGTCACTTTTTATACCGGACTTTCTTGGTTAACAACTTCTTAAATACCATCGGACTACAGACAACAAAAGCTTCAACAGTATGTTTTAGACCAGAGAAGAATGGCAAACTTCTGATTAAAGCTTCATTTGATGACGGAGACTGGGATAAACTTGTTTTGCTGAAGAAGGCGTTCCCACTCCATGATCTTCCTATCCTAGAAAATGTTCCTCACCTTCCATTGGCCAACAAATTACGTACAGAAAAAGAACAACGTATTATTCATGAACGATTTGCTCGAAATCAAATACAAGGAATTTTATTTCTCGTTTTCTCAGCGTTGTCAATATTCTTCTTTTTGTTACTGTTCAGAAACAAGTAAGGTGTTGCTGTGCACATTCAGTGATTCCACGGAACTGAAGCTTGGCACTTACATCTTCACCTAATTTTTAAAACATCTTAAAATCTAAGCGTATTACACTTTTACTATACTTCTCCTGTTAGACGTTGCAAATGATGTGTAAATCTCATAATTTGCGATCCTTCGAATGAAATGATTTGTAATGTGACTCTGTCATTGTTTTTCCTGTTTTCTTAGATTTTGACCTTTCACATTTTCAGTGTTTCCCATTTCCAGTGTACAATTGATATGTTCACACACTGACATATATTTTTTGGCGGCTGGACAAATCACTATCTAACTAACTTAAAATGTTTACATCCTAATGTAAGAATACGCTCATATGAGTAAACATGTGTGTGCGTACACGTGTGTGTGAGTGTGTGTGTGTGTGTGTGTGTGTGTGTGAGAGAGAGAGAGAGAGAGAGAGAGAGAGAGAGAGAGAGAGAGAGAGAAACAGAGAGGGAGAGAGAGAGAATGAGATTAAATATGTCTGGTCTACTAAAATAAGTGCGTAACTCGTCGGCTGTCCGAGCGGATAACCCCGAAGACAAAAAAAATTTAAATAAACATTTAACGTGTACAACACAACACACATTGCGATAGTCGGGCGCTGATAACCACGCAGTTGAGCGCCCCACAAACCAAACATCATCATCATCACACATTGCGATAATAATTAGCACATTCATTGTGCATAACAAAAAATCTGATTTGAAAGACTGATAGGTGAAAAAAACTACTGACCATCTGGCAAAATCCAGGATAATATATACACTGTTCCTCCTGTAATATTAATTATTCCCATTGGGAGCCACGGATTGGATGCCCACAGAAGCAGCGAAAGTCCAAGAAGTGTGCCTGCTATTTCTGCTACTCCTGAAACAAAAGCCGGTCACTTTACAAATAAAAATACAACAGTATTTCTTGTGTTGTTCCTTGCCATTACTGGGATTCGAGTCCATTTAGTTTCGACGATTGAGTACTTCAGAAGTTCTTTCTTTAGCAAGGGTGGAGGGAGGGAGAGAGAGAGAGAGAGAGAGAGAGAGAGAGAGAGAGAGAGAGACGGGGGGGGGGGGGGGAGAGTGATATAGTGTGAGGGTGGGAGTGTGTGAGAGGAAGAGGGAGAAACTGTTTATCATCAATTAACTAATTAAAACTGTTTATAATGGTCTACATTCCATAATGACAAATACTACATCTGTATACAGGGTGTTTATAAATGAATATCAAGGTTTCAACGCTTTATAATATTTATTACATTAAACTTACAGTTATAAATGATACGTCAAATGAAAAAGCAACTCAAACTGTTGTGTTTGGTACCAGTGCGCATGCGCAGCGCACAATGTTTCCGCATTTCTTTTATTTTTATTTTTTATGGGCCTTTCTTTTTTGATGAACGTGCTGTAAGTGGCACTTCTTACCTTGATACACTAGAGCAATGGCTCTTCCCTCAGTTGGAAGAAGATGAGCCAGAGTACTTCATTTTCCAGCAAGATGGTGCGCCACCTCACTGGCATAGCGAAGTACGCGATTGGTTGAACTTCACTGTACCCAAGCGCTGCATTGGCCCCAAGGCCCAATGACAGGGCTTGCTTTGCATGGCCTCCACGTTCACCCGACCTAACGCCATGCGATTTTTTCCTTTGGGGCTTCATCAAGGATCGTGTGTACATGCCTCCGCTACCAGCAGACCTCCCTAAATCAAGAAACCGGATTGAAGCAGCTGTTGCTACAATCACTGAAGAAACACTTAGCAACGTTTGGGAAAAACTCGGCTATAGACTTGATGTGTGCCGTGTGACTAATGGTGCTCACATTGAACATTTATAAGGTTCTTGGTAAAACTGTTCGATTTTTTCATTTGACACATCATTTATAACAGTAATGTAATAAATATTATTGAGCGTTAAAACGCTAAGACTTGTTTACATTCACATTATCAGCTGCATATATTATAAATGCTGATTGTTTTTGATAATACAAGTGTAGCTATTAGATCTACAAATGAAAATAATGGAACAACAGGTAGCTATTAAAACTGACAAACAAGAAAGAAAACATTTAAAGAAATTTGAAGTTATTATTTTACCTGGATATTGAAAAATGAAGATGATTCAAAATATTTTAAATAACAGCCATATGTGACACATTACAAGGAAAATCCGCCACACTACCCTGAGACTCTTCATGCAGTTTCTAATGATACATAACATATTACTAAAGCCACATATGTCAGAGATGAAGGAGAGAGGGATAAGAGGTAGGAAGGGGGGGGGGGGGAATAGTACGAGGAAGTGGACGGCGGAGAGGTCAGGGGCAAATAGACAGTAATATGTGATAAAAGCTAAATATTTATGCAAAGTAATTGTTTAACACTAACATTAAATGTTCTGCTGGCCATTAAAACTGAAACACTATGAAGTCGGCATGCAACAGACGTCAAACTGGCGTGAGTGTACTACATGTTTGACATTTCAGAGCAACCGCACGAAGCAGTTACCAGTGATACCATTTAGATACTTCTGTGCAAGAAATCGCATATGAATGTAGGATAATCACGAGAAGATCGAGTTATGCCTCGTGTTAGAATGAGAAACGTCTACAACATGTGTCGGAATTCGACAGCGGCAGGATCGTGGGGCCTATCGAGACTGTGTCTTCGTTCCAAGGTATTACTGCTTACGTTAGTCGCGATCCAACAAATGGCGTAACAGAAACTCAGACATCAGCCGCAAATGGCCACTGAAATAAATCCTGTGTCGACAAGAGAAAAACTGTGCCGGACTAGGACTCGAATCCAAATTTTCGCCGTTACACGAGCGTTCACGTTATCCGCTTCGGCTATCTGAACACATTTCCCATCCACCCAAATTCTCAACTTGTCGCACACTACCCTCGTAGCGTCCACCTGCATTATCCTCATTGTTCCCACCCTTAACCTGATTCCCAAAAGAGTTTGGACGTAGTGCGCATCTGTATGGAAGGTATCATTAGCAGCCTTCAAGGTGTATGTATATTACTATGCACTAACGGAAAATAATCGCAACGCCAAAGTGGATTTGTGTGGCATGGACGAAAGTTGATAGGCGTGTTTCTACATCTGAAAGGTGTAGAGATGGGTCGTTCGCGAACTAGCGGGTCCAAAGGAACGGTTCATCAAGATGAACGGAACGAGCAAGGAACGAATTCTAAGGAGCGGTCTTTTATAGTTCACTTCGGTCGCGGCTTTCTACTTACAGTTCCCAGGAACGGGAAACGGTTGGTCTCGTTCCCGCAACGGCACGTCGGCCGGTCTCGTTCCAGCCTCGGTCCCGTTCCCGTCTGCCTCGGTCTCGGTCTCGCTCGGGCAGACTCGTCCTTCACGTGTCCACTCGTCGCAGTTCTACTGCCGACTGCTCCTACTTATCGACTTGTTCGCGTCGTTCACTGCGCACGCCCATTCTAGATCTGTTTCAAACCTTTTTTTGAAATCTGAACTTCTGGTTCTTTCCGTATTCTATTCAGCGTCCAATACCGGTAATTAAAATATTTTTTCTAATTACATAAATTACATAAAATTATGTTTTATGTAATACATACATCTTTTAAGGTAACAAAACGGCATATCAGCTTACTTCACTATTTCGATAAACAGCAGAAGAAATACTTGTAAAAAGGCAAGATTTTTTTGTTATCACACATGCGAAGAAAGTCGCCACGGCACACACGAGTGGCCATTTTCCGTCTTCTTTTGATCCATGGCAAAAGAGCATGTTCATTGTTGTGGAAGCCATACCGACTTACAATCGAATGAAGCCCGTGCTCCATAATCGATTTTCTGGTGTCACATTTTGTAAAGAGAATGTGATAACATCTACAATATCATTTCAGTGGTACAGGGTGGCGTACGAGAAATCGGCTCCGAGTACTAGACTGCTCATTGTCGCTTACCAATCGTCATCTATTGTTTCGACGTTGTTTGCATTAGCTTATTTGTTATTTCTTCACTACCTAATTATTAGATGTTTATATCTTGTGCTCATAGCGGTCAACAAATCGTGCGTAATTGGCGAGCAGTCTGCACTCGGGGCCGGTTATTCGTGCGCCAGCTTATATTATTTCACTGCGATCAGCCACATAACGCTACAGTGGGCTAAACGAGAGGTTTTGCAGAATCACGAAAGTTACAAGTGTGTGAGAATTCTGTTATGAAAAAAACTCTGTACTCCAAGAGGAGGCAAGTGCTCCCTCTTGGCGCCTTCCATCTTCAGTTACCTATGCTACTAATTTTCAGTTTTTCATAAGAATCACACACCAAGCACAAATGAACGGTGAACTAGCAAAAATGAACGGTCCCCCAAAAAGAGCGATTACCAGTGAACTAGTTCCGAAGGATGAACAAGTTTGCCCATCTCTAGAAAGGTGTCTATTAAACATTTCGCACCAGTCACACAAGAGTGGCGCTAGAAGAACCACTACGAGGATGCAAATCAGGTTTGGTTTAAATACACTCTGTAATGGTCGTGAGCGATAGTTACCTTTGAGACTGGACGTGGAGAGTTGATGTTGCTCAAGGAAGTCTTCAAGGCGACAAAGACGCCACTATTAACACTTCACTGAGTTTGAACGAGGTCATGTAATACGGTTATGAGAAGCTGGCTGTTCCTTCTGCTATCCTGCAGAAATACTTGGCAGGAATGTAGCCACTGGCAGCGGTGGTCAAGAGAATGTACGGTCACAAGAAGGCTGTGCTGCGGATGGCCATGTGACATTACCTTGGAGAAAGATCATCGAGTTCAGCGTTTGGCTGTGGCTAATCGTATGGCGTCTGCGGCAGCAATCTGAGTACTAGTTGGCACTACAGTGACTCAACGAACTGTTACAAATCGGTTACTTCAAGGACAGATCCGAGCTAGATGTCCTGTAGCGTGGATTTCGCTAGCACCAAACCATTGCCATTTGCAACTTCAGTGGTGTCGATGGAGGTCTGTCGTGCTTTGAGATGAAAGCTGATACAGTCTCAATGCCAGTGATGGCTGTGTGTTGGTTAGGAAGAAGCCAACTGAGTACCTGCAACCAACCTGTCTGTGTAACGAACACATTGTACCTACACCTGGAGTTATGGTCAGGGGTGGAATTTCGTATGACAGCTGGAGCACTCTCGTGGTTATGCCACATACCCTGGCTGCAAATTTGTACGTCAATCTGGTGTTGCACTGCCATTCATGAACAGCATTTCAGGGGATGTTCTGAAACAGCGTAACGCTCGCCCACATACCGCTGTTGTTGCACAACATGTTCTACAGAGTGTCGGCTCGATCACCAGATCTGTCTCCAGTCTAGCACATATGCGACATCATTGGACGAAAACTCCAGCGGCGTCCACAAACAGCGTTAACCGTCCCTGTATTGACCGACCAAGTGCAACATGCATGAGAGTCCATCCCAAAAACTGACGTCTAGCACGTGTACTACACAATACATGCAAGTTTACATGCTTGCATTCAACATTCTGGCGGTTACACCGGTTATGAATGCGCACCATCTTTTCACGTTTGCAATGACTTTTCTAGCGCTTACATTAACCCGTGATCTTGCAACATTAATCACTTAAATATGCTACAGAGAGTAATGTATTCCCAAAATTTCATTACTCTACAGTAATTATTTCTTGGTGCTGAGATTCATCATGGTACTGTGTAAGTAGGCTGTTTAGGTTCTTATATTGGTAACGCCGCCGCCACGTAGCGCTCTGTATGAAAATCACTGGCTGTGCTGTGTGCAGTCTGTGGTTGGTTTGCATTGTTGTCTGCCATTGTAGTGTTGGGTAGCTGGATGTGAACAGCGCGTAGCGTTGCGCAGTTGGAGGTGAGCCGCCAGCAGTGGTGGATGTGGGGAGAGAAATGGCGGAGATTTGAAATTTGTAAGACTGGATGGCATACATATTATGATTATTAAGGTAAATACATTGTTTGTTCTCTATTAAAATCTTTCATTTGCTAACTATGCCTATCAGTTGTTAGTGCCTTCCGTAGTTTGAATCTTTTATTTAGCTGGCAGTAGTGGCGCTCGCCGTATTGCAGTAGTTCGAGTAACGAAGATTTTTGTGAGGTAAGTGATTTGTGAAAGGTATAGGTTAATGTTAGTCAGGGCCATTCTTTTGTAGGGATTTTTGAAAGTCAGATTGCGTTGCGCTGAAAAATATTGTGTGGTCTATCATATTGTGTGTCCGTTTAAGCACAGTCTTGTATAATTTTTCTAAGGGGACGTTTCAACTGTTGGTCCAGATTGTATCACACCTCAACTGCGATTCGGCGTAGATCCCTCAGAGCGGCTGGTGGGTCACGTCGTCCATAAACAGCCCTTTTCAGTCTATCCACGGCATGTTCGATAGGGTTCACGTCTGGAGAACATGCTGGATACTCCAGTTGAGCGCTGTCGTTATCTCGACCGGTGTCGTTATCCTGAAGGAAGTCATTCACAAGATGTGCACTATGGGGGCGCGAATTGTCGTCCATGAAGACGAATGCCTCGCCAATATTCTGCCGATATTGTTGCACTATCGGCCGGAGGATGGCAATCACGTATCGTACAGCCATTATGGCGCCTTCATGACCACCAGCGGCGTACGTCGGCCCCACATAATGCCACTCCAAAATATCAGGGAACCTCCGCCTTGCTGCACTCCCTGTCTAAGGCGTCCAGCCTGACCGGTTTGCATCCAAAGACGTCTCCGACAATTGCCAGGTTGAAGGCATATGCAACACTCATCGGTGAAGAGAACGTGATACCAAGCCTGAGCGGTCCATTCGGCATGTTGTTGGGCCCACCTGTACCGTGCTGCATGGTGTCGTGGTTGCAAATATAGACCTCGCCATGGACGTCGGGGGTGAAGTTGTGCATCATGCGGCCTATTGTGCACAGTTTAAGTAGTAACACGACGTCCTGTGGCTGCACGGAAAGCATTATTCAACATGGTGGTGTTGCTGTCAGGGTTCCACCGAGCCATAATCCGTAGGTAGCGGTCATCCACAGCAGTGGTAGCCCTTGGGCGGCCTGTCATCAACAGTTCCTGTCTCTCTGTATGTCCTCCTTGTCCGAACAACATCGCTTTGGTTCACTCCGAGACGCCTGGATACTTCCCTTGTTGAGAGCCCTTTCTGATACAAAGAAACAATCCGGACGCGAACGAACCGCGGTACTGACCGTCTAGGCATGATTTAACTACAGACGGCACGAGCCGTGTACCTCCTTCCTGATGAAATGACTGGAACTGATCGGCTGTCGGACCCCCTCCGTCTAATAGGCGCTGCTTATGCGTGGTTGTTTACCTCTTTGGGCGGGTTTCAAATGTTCAAATGTGTGTGAAATCTTATGGGACTTAACTGCTGAGGTCATGAGCCCCTAAGCTTACAAACTACTTAACCTAAATAATCCTAAGGACAAACACACACACTCATGCCCGAGGGAGGACTCGAACCTCCGCCGGGACCAGCCGCACAGTCCATGACTGCAGCGCCTAGACCGCAGGACTAATCCCGCGCGGTTTGGGCGTGTTTAGTGACATCTCTGAAGAGTCAAAGGGACTGTGTCTGTGATACAATAACCACAAGTCAACGTCTATCATCAGGAGTTCTGGGAACCACGGGGGGGGGGGGGGGGGGTGATGCAAAACTTTTTTTTTATGTGTGTGTATACCCCACGCTTATCTGACTTCTTCTGGTGTATGCTGCGTGGTATAGGATCTTTACCAGATAGGATTGGCGGAAGATATGGAAAAAGTTCAAAGAAGGACAGCTCGTTTAGTATTATCGATAGGAGAGAGAATATGACGGATATGATAACTGAGCTGATGTGGCAGTCATTAAATCAAAGGCGTTTTTCGTTGCGGAGAGATCTTTTCATGAAAATCCAATCTGCAAGTAACTTCTCTGGATGCGAAAATATTTTATTGACTGACTCCTACATGAGGAGCAATGACCATCGTGATAAAATAAAAGAAATCGCAGCTCGTACGGAAAGATGTAGATTTTCATTTTTCCCACATGCTATTTAGAGGGTGTAATGGTCAAGAAATAACGTGAAAGTGATTGTATGAACCCTCTGCCAAGAATCAAGAGATGAATTTTAGAGAAGTCACGTAAATGTAGATGTAGATGTTGATGATGGCACACCACTCTTAACACTCAGCACCTAACTGGTTAAACTCGCCGGACCGAAATAATATGTCACCAATCTGCAGGCGGTATATCTCGGTACAGGGTGCATTACCTTAGCAAACTACACTCCTGGAAATTGAAATAAGAACACCATGAATTCATTGCCCCAGGAAGGGGAAACTTTATTGACACATTCCTGGGGTCAGATACATCACATGATCACACTGACAGAACCACAGGCACATAGACACAGGCAACAGAGCATGCACAATGTCGGCACTAGTACAGTGTATATCCACCTTTCGCAGCAATGCAGGCTGCTATTCTCCCATGGAGACGATCGTAGAGATGCTGGATGTAGTCCTGTAGAACGGCTTGCCATGCCATTTCCACCTGGCGCCTCAGTTGGACCAGCGTTCGTGCTGGACGTGCAGACCGCGTGAGACGACGCTTCATCCAGACCCAAACATGCTCAATGGGGTACGGATCCGGAGATCTTGCTGGCCAGGGTAGTTGACTTACACCTTCTAGAGCACGTTGGGTGGCACGGGATACATGCGGACGTGCAATGTCCTGTTGGAACAGCAAGTTCCCTTGCCGGTCTAGGAATGGTAGAACGATGGGTTCGATGACGGTTTGGATGTACCGTGCACTATTCAGTGTCCCCTCGACGATCACCAGTGGTGTACGGCCAGTGTAGGAGATCGCTCCCCACACCACGATGCCGGGTGTTGGCCCTGTGTGCCTCGGTCGTATGCAGTCCTGATTGTGGCGCTCACCTGCACGGCGCCAAACACGCATACGACCATCATTTGCACCAAGGCAGAAGCGACTCTCATCGCTGAAGACGACACGTCTCCATTCGTCCCTCCATTCACGCCTGTCGCGACACCACTGGAGGCGGGCTGCACGATGTTGGGGCGTGAGCGGAAGACGGCCTAACGGTGTGCGGGACCGTAGCCCAGCTTCATGGAGACGGTTGCGAATGGTCCTCGCCGATACCCCAGGAGCAACAGTGTCCCTAATTTGCTGGGAAGTGGCGGTGCGGTCCCCTACGGCACTGCGTAGGATCCTACGGTCTTGGCGTGCACCCGTGCGTCGCTGCGGTCCGGTCCCAGGTCGACGGGCACGTGCACCTTTCGCCGACCACTGGCGACAACATCGATGTACTGTGGAGACCTCACGCCCCACGTGTTGAGCAATTCGGCGGTACGTCCACCTGGCCTCCCGCATGCCCACTATACGCCCTCGCTCAAAGTCCGTCAACTGCACATACGGTTCACGTCCACGCTGTCGCGGCATGCTACCAGTGTTAAAGACTGCGATGGAGCTCCGTATGCCACGGCAAACTGGCTGACACTGACGGCGGCGGTGCACAAATGCTGCGCAGCTAGCGCCATTCGACGGCCAACACCGCGGTTCCTGGTGTGTCCGCTGTGCCGTGCGATGATCATTGCTTGTACAGCCCTCTCGCAGTGTCCGGAGCAAGTATGGTGGGTCTGACACACCGGTGTCAATGTGTTCTTTTTTCCATTTCCAGGAGTGTAGTTAAGATCAACCGAATCTCTGTCGTTCATCTTGGGTTGGGTTGCTGCTGCAAAATTATACTTTCCCCTGTCACACACTTCGCAGTGCACCAAATGACGGATACAACATTCATAAAAACCTCACAACGTATAAGCTCTATTGCTCGATTAGAAAGCCTTGAAATACTTCTCAGATAATCACAGTGTGATGGTCAGTTTACTAACCATGTATTTCACGTGCTCAGATGTTAGGATCCGGCTAGGCGGCACGAACTGGGAGTCAAATTCTGTCATCCTGTTGCTATCTCCATCTAATACACTGTATGAGGTTCTTTATGTAAGAGGTTTACTGTTCACCACCCTACTGGAGCAAATGTAATTTCGATGTATTGCTCACGCGCTGCCTGCGATATAAAACATCTCTGCTGCAATAGAATCGCAGGTCAGAGCAGTGTCAGCAGTAGTAATAATAATTGCTCGATCCTACAGAGCAGTCGCAGTAGTTCGTTGTTATGGAGCAGTTGCAATAGCTCGCTGTTACGGAGAAGTCGTAGTAGCTCAGCACTACAGTACAGTTGCTAGCCATGTAAGAGCAGTAGCAGTCGCCGCGGGTGCAGTGCAGTTCATTGCCATCTAGTGTAAGGTAAACTTTATTATTCCTCATCGCCATGCGCGTACTTAAATTTGTTGTCTGAGATGTTAATATGAATTTGTTTCAATCTTTTTGTGATTTGTCAGCACTAGTGAAGTCAGACTTGTAATGTTCAATTTTTTATGTAATGGTTTGCAGAAATGTTTTCAGTAATAAGGCTTTTCAGAACATAATTTTTTACCAGTCATTTACTTGAATTTAAATATTTTACAAATTTTCCCGGATGATAGTCATGTGTTGTTTAATAATCAGAGGACCAGCTATGCAGCTGTGTCAAAAAGAAAATCAGTTTTTTTTCGAATAATGCAAATCTCAGACAAATGTTGTTTAGCAGTAGTAGATAGGCCAGCATTGCACTGAGCTGTGCAATTTAGGAGCAGATATATAGGCAGCGTTATCCGGCGACACCATTATGAGGTAAGAATTTTTCAGTTTATTCAGGTTGATTTCACAGGGCCATGACGTAGCGCTGCTTACGTCCAAAATTTATCAGTTTCAATTCTCAGTCAATTTTGTACCGGAAATTTTTATATACGGGAAGGTTACAACACTTTAGTACTGTGGTAGCAAAAGGCTCTTGAGTAACCGAACGTGAAAGTGTCAGTACTGTGTAAATCTAATTGGCTGGTTACTCACCTGCACCGATGGTGTCTATTAGCAGTGAGGACCCCCAGTTCTTGGCGTTCAGCAAACCACCGTAATAGCTCACTAAGGTAAAAATCCAGATGCAATGGACCGCTGTGTACCTCGACCAACGTCGGAAGCTCTTGCGTAAAGGGGGCAGCGACATTTTATCGTCCTTCGCACTTAAAGGAAAAAAGGAAAAATATACTTAGTATTAACTCTCGAGCTCTGAAATTACTGATAATGTTTCTGTGAACCTACACACATGTTAAACACTTCTGCAAACAACTACTGTAGCTTGTTTGAAAACAACGCATTCTTCTCTTTAAGTGAATACTTAAAATCACAGAAGCTATAGCTGAGGTATGGTTGAGTACTATTTTAACCATACCTCGTTTCTGACAGCGCTATTACTGCCACCTTCATTTGATTTTCGCTGGGCGGTGAAGCATCCTGTCCTACTTCAATAGCTCTTTGTTTTTTCTTCTTTCTCGGTTCCCATCCCGGACAGTTTGGCACGAACCTGCGTAGCATAAGTGTGTAAGAGGATGTGCACAATGAACAGGTGTCTTGAAAATAAGAAAGGGAATGTCTCAAACACAAATAATAGACTCAGTATATAAATGTGTGTTTTACTATATTACAATTATGGTCGATCAAGCTACGTAACTAAATATAAGGCATGTCTGATAATATGTTTGATGCTAGCAAGTACATTTCTTTATGCAAGAGCTATTAATTTACTTTTTCAGTCATTTGTTGATTTTAAATGCTAGTGCAGGCTTTTGTAATGTACTGGAAGGTTCATGCAGTGGGTCCATTTCATTTTTTTTAGCAAAATCTATAACTATTTGAACGCATGTTGGTTTATGCTAAAAACTAGCAACAAGTAAATACATGCGTACAGGGGTTGCCAACCCAACATTGCGCATTTTCAAGTCGAGCACACTGCCATACTGACATTGTGTTTGCACATAAACACACAGTGTCTGCTAAGGTCGTTTTAATAACAGGGACCTGTGCTGGTATTATGCAGACAGTCACTTTATATGTGAGATAGCTTACAATGTTTAAGGTTCATCCATTGTGAACCAACGCCACTTAGAGAACCAGGCACTTCGGCTGCCTCAATAGTAGACCTGAAGGTACATTTTAAAACGACTAAGTGCGTCACGTGAGTGACATGGTTAAACAGGGCAGTTTGCTGGTGCTTTAAATTGTTTACTAAATCTTTTGTACCTCATAGTACCCTCTGACGAGTATCATCTCTTTATCAGTTTTATATTTAAAAAATCTTTCACGCAGGAGGATTGTACAGACATGCCGTAGTTTGACTGCCACACTAATTCCCATTTGTAGAACACAGAAATGGTAATATAAGGCAGTAGTACAGCAAGGTACTCTTTGGCACGCTTTGACTGTGCACTGTTGGCTGTAGGCCATACAGCGGCAGAGATAATACATAACGTCCATGCTTCGGTTGTCTAAATGACAGGAGCAACATGTCGTGTTAGTAGTACCATGATAAATTCCACCTGGTCAGTAAAAATTCTGCCTAATCAGTAAAATGTCTCTCCCCCACACACAAATACACATTTAGATCTCATAATCACAGCTCATAATCACACTGGGCATTAAAATGAAAGAGCCAACCAAAGCCCAGTATTTATCAGCCACTGAAATGAAACAGCCAATCACACTGCAGTATTCTAACGGACATTAAAATTAAACATCCAGCTAGTATGTAGCTACCATGTTTAAAAGCATCAAAATAATATCAATTTTGTACAAATTAGCACTTTGTTCAAAGGTGTCCAAATGATTTAAATTTTGTGTCATTTCAAAAGTATCTAAGAAATCTGAATTTTAAATCATTTAGTGCCATGTTCAAAAGTATCCAACCGACCTCAATTTCGCGTAAATTAGCGCCATGTACAAAAGCAACTGTATCATCTGAATCTTACATAGATTAGCATCATGTTCAAACGTATTTGAATGACATCGATTTTGCACAAATTATCACCATGTTCAAAAGTCCCTGAATGATCTGAATTTGACGTAAATTAGCATCAAGTTCAAAAGTATCTGAACGAGCTGACTTTTGCACCCATCCAAAAGTATCTGAACAATTTCAGTTTCGTGTAAATTGATGCCATGTTCAAATGAACACAAACGATCTGAGTTTTATATCTGTGCATGATTGTTAAAAGCTAACTGTGGCAGGTGGAGACTAGGAGAACTGTGTGATATTTCATCAGGAGATTCGTCAAGCCTGGGCTTGCCTGACTTCGCAGAAATCTGACACTCTCATTGTGTAATATCTGATTGCGATTGTAATGCATACAAGCCAGTCTTTACTCTGAAGAGTGCGTCGCTTTACAGTCCCAGACGTATTGCATAATCTGATTAGTTACGATGGTAATTTCTTTCCCACAAATATATGTGACAAAGGAAGACAGATGGTGATCCAGGCCAAGTTTCTGTGCTACAGTTTTGTCAAAAGCTCGTCTTAGTTCGGTTACAACCCATATCAGAGCATGCCAAACGTTACAGAGACTCTCATGCTAGCTTACTAACTTTATCTTGCAGCGAAAATCGTTTGTCGTCTTCTGGTGATAACGCTAACTTCTACAGTCACACAGTAGAAACTACATGACTCTTCGCTCCACAATCACCATTTTGAATCAAAACTGTAACAAATCATTATACCCTCGTGTTACAGCAAAACTGCTACAAATTGCCCCTATACATCGCTCTCTTAGAATGCAATTGTAACAAATTACCCATACATCACCACTGGTACTTGAAATTGTAAGAAGCTGCTCCTCTTATCGAAAAACTGTAACAAATTACTCCATAAAACGCTATGTTACAGCAAAATTTTAACAAATTACTCCATGCATCACCATTGTTACATGAAACTGTAACAGATTACCCCATATCTCGCGAATGCATAGTGGACGCAATTGGGGCAATGGTGGTAAGATTGCTTCTTGAAAATTTGTATTGGTTTAGCTAAAGGCGATACAGCACAAGTCAGAATGTGATGATGAGGGCGCAGCATATGCAGCGATTAGAACCTTACTACCTGGTACTGGAAACTGTACAATGAAGAACACAGTGATTATGTACACTTTGTATAACATTCATTTCAGAGCTCACTGAACAGAGTGCAGCATATGCAGTGATCAGAACTTTCTACCCCAATACACAATCTGTACAATGCCAGACACATTGCTTGTTTCCTCAATCATGATGACTACCATTACCCCAGTTGAGCCACAAATGTTCAGTTCACTTATGTGACTGGCAGTATGCAGGATACTATTGGGGGCAACGATTGTTGGTTGACAGGGTGACTGCCATACCTCCAGATAGCATTGGGGTCAATGGTGGTCAGTTGACGTGGTGACTTTGGACAGTTGACAGAGTGACTGCCATTACCCCAGATACTATTAGTTGGGCCAATTATGGTCATTTGATGTAGTGACTGCCATTACTCCAGATACTATTGTTGGGCAATGATTGTCAGTTGACATCATGACTAACATTAGCTTATATACTATTGAGTGGGGCAATGATGGTCAGTTTACATGGTGACTAAAAAAAATGCTTCAAATGGCTCTGAGCACTATGTGACTTAACTTCTGAGGTCATCAGTGGCCTAGAATTTAGAACTAATTAAACGTAACTAACCTATGGACATCACACACTTCCATGCCCGAGGCAGGATTCGAACCTGCGACCGTAGCGGTCACGCGGTTCCAGAATGAAGTGCCTAGAACTGCACGGCCACACTGGCTGGCCATGATGACTGATATTACTTCAGATATGTAGTTATATTCAATAATGTGCTGACCACGGGTGTCAGTAACTGGATCCAAATCGTGCTTTAACACTAGAAGCTGACAGTGTACATGCCATAACCTGACATTGAGTGGCAACTCCACATTCTCAAAAAGTATCCCAAGCACCAAATAAAATTGTACAAATTGCGCCAGATATCAAAACTGTCACACTAAATTGTTAACAAATTGCCTCATACATCATTTTTGTTACATAAAATGGTAACAGATAGCCACATACATCACCACTGTTACTTAAAATTATACATCACCACTGTTACTTATAATTGGACAAATTGCCCCATACATCTTCAGGGTTACACAAAATTTTAACAAATTGTCCCATATGTCAACGACTCAGCAAGTTGAGATTTGTTCTGACAAATTGTTACTTGTTCCAAGTAGCAAAAGGAATTACTCAGCAAGTTGACACTTGTTGATGCCAGCAAGTCAAGACTAGTTCCAACAAGCAAAATATTGAGTCGGTAAATTGAGACCGCTGACTAAGCCTATGTTCACATTTCAGCACAGCCTCCCTGACACCACCGACTCCACCCCATCCCTGATGATCATTACTGCAACCAGCAATATTGGGATGATAGAAATCACTCAGTTCTCTGACCATCATTGTTCCTGCAATAATATCTGACGAAATGGTAGTCACCCAGTCAACTGACCATCTGTCCCAATAGTATCTGAAGTAATGGCAGTCACCATATGTCAACTTACCATCACTGGTCACACAATAGTATCTGGTGTAATGGTAGCCGCCATGAATGATAACATAATACCTGTGTCCATAATAGTACAGACTCAATTACCAAGGAGGAAGGCTCTGATTGGATTGCTGCAGACACTGCTTTCTGATCATCGACCTCGGACAAGAGTTTAGTACAGGGCGTACACAAGTGTTATGTCTGGCATTGTACAAATTCCAGTGTTGGGTAGGGAGGCATCAATCACTGCATATCACTGCCTGGTGTTGTATTGTTTTTAGCAAAACTAAGTCTATTATTTTCGAAAACATTGTTGGAGGTTGTCAGCGAACATAGCGTAATATTTAAAATTAATTGTAAAACAGTCTAGATCACGAAGCATGATTATTAAAAGGTGACTGTTTCGTTCATTATATGAGAATCTGCAGCCAACTACTCAAGCAGTTACCTACCGTCATTCAGCAGTTCTGCTCATGCACAGCCATTGTTTATCAATGTGACTGAAGGTCTGAAAATGATCTTGTAACGATCGAAACTGTTCACCTTTTAATAAATGTGCCTTGTGATCTACATTGTTTTATAATTAATTTAAAAATCTAAGTCAAGTTTTTTAACAAATAATCTCATCAGTGTGCTCCCTGCCGCCGTTGGATAAGCAGCTGCAGCAGCAAGTCGTATACTCCTAGCTCACTCATTTGTTACATAGTTTAATTCTTAAATTCTTTGCGTGTTTTTGGTACTTGCATTGTTTAATTCATAAATTCGGGCGTATTATAGTATTTGAGAGTTGTAGCATTGCGTTTTAGTACCCGAATAGTGTAAAATCGCGTAGTCTCCTTCCGCCGCCGAGCAGTGTGTCAGCAGTGCGCAAGTAGCAGCATTACTGCATTTACTAGGCAATCTTGTATTTTAATAACCGTTTAAATTTTGTGTCGATTTGTTTGCGCTCTCTGTAGATTAGTTCAGACGTTCTTTACACAACAGTTTTTAGCATGGATAGGGACTGCAACTGCTGTGTTCGGATGCAGGCTGAGTTGGCATCCCTTCGCTCCCAGCTTCAGGCAGTGTTGGCTTCGGTCACACAGCTTGAGGCTGTTGCCAATGGGCATCACTGTGGGGGTCCGGATGGGGGTTTGTCGGAGACGGCCAGCTCGTCCCACGCATCCCCCGATCGGACTAAGACTGTGGTTGCCCGGGATACTGCCCGCATTGAGGCTGATCCCTCACCTGTAGTAGAGTGGGAGGTCGTCTCAAGGTGTGGCAGGGGGCAAAAGACATTCCGGAGGGCTGAACGGAAGGCCTCTCCAGTTTGTCTGACGAACCAGTTTCAGGCTCTGTCTCAGGCTGATACTGATCTTCGGCCTGACATGGCTGCTTGTCCTGTTCCAGAGGTTGCCCCTCAGTCTGCAAGATCCGGGCAGTCGCAGAGGGTGGGCTTACTAGTAGTTGGGAGCTCCAACGTCAGGCGCGTAATGGGGCCCCTTAGGGATATGGCAGCAAGAGATGGGAAGAAAACCAATGTGCACTCCGTGTGCATACCGGGGGGAGTCATTCCAGATGTGGAAAGGGTCCTTCCAGATGAAGGGTACAGGGTGCACCCATCTGCAGGTGGTCGCTCATGTCGGCACCAATGATGTGTGTCGCTATGGATCGGAGGAAATCCTCTCTGGCTTCCGGCGGCTATCTGATATGGTGAAGACTGCCAGTCTCGCTAGTGGGATGAAAGCAGAGCTCACCATCTGCAGCATCGTCGACAGGACTGACTGCGGACCTTTGGTACAGAGCCGAGTGGAGGGTCTGAATCAGAGGCTGAGACGGTTCTGCGACCATGTGGGCTGCAGATTCCTCGACTTGCGCCATAGGGTGGTGGGGGTTTCGGGTTCCGCTGGATAGGTCAGGAGTCCACTACACGCAACAAGCGGCTACACGGGTAGCAGGGGTTGTGTGGCGTGGGCTGGGCGGTTTTTTAGGTTAGATGGCCTTGGGCAAGTACAGAAAGGGCAACAGCCTCAAAAGGTGCGTGGCAAAGTCAGGACATGCGGGGACCAAGCAGCAATCGGTATTGTAATTGTAAACTGTCGAAGCTGCGTTGGTAAAGTACCGGAACTTCAAGCGCTGATAGAAAGCACCGAAGCTGAAATCGTTATAGGTACAGAAAGCTGGCTGAAGCCAGAGATAAATTCTGCCGAAATTTTTATAAAGGTACAGACGGTGTTTAGAAAGGATAGATTGCATGCAACCGGTGGTGGAGTGTTCGTCGCTGTTAGTAGTAGTTTATCCTGTAGTGAAGTAGAAGTGGATAGTTCCTGTGAATTATTATGGGTGGAGGTTACACTCAACAACCGAGCTACGTTAATAATTGGCTCCTTTTACCGACCTCCCGACTCAGCAGCATTAGTGGCAGAACAACTGAGAGAAAATTTGGAATACATTTCACATAAATTTTCTCAGCATGTTATAGTCTTAGGTGGAGATTTCAATTTACCAGATATAGACTGGGACACTCAGATGTTTAGGACGGGTGGTAGGGACAGAGCATCGAGTGACATTATACTGAGTGCACTATCCGAAAATTACCTAGAGCAATTAAACAGAGAACCGACTCGTGGAGATAACATCTTGGACCTACTGATAACAAACAGACCCAAACTTTTCGACTCTGTAAGCGCAGAACAGGGAATCAGTGATCATAAGGCCGTTGCAGCATCCCTGAATATGGAAGTAAATAGGAATATAAAAAAAGGGAGGAAGGTTTATCTGTTTAGCAAGAGTAATAGAAGGCAGATTTCAGACTACCTAACAGATCAAAACGAAAATTTCTGTTCCGACACTGACAATGTTGAGTGTTTATGGAAAAAGTTCAAGGCAATCGTAAAATGCGTTTTAGACAGGTGCGTGCCGAGTAAAACTGTGAGGGACGGGAAAAACCCACCCTGGTACAACAACAAAGTTAGGAAACTACTGCGAAAGCAAAGAGAGCTTCACTCAAAGTTTAAACGCAGCCAAAACCTCTCATACAAACAGAAGCTAAACGATGTCAAAGTTAGCGTAAGGAGGGCTATGCGTGAAGCGTTCAGTGAATTCGAAAGTAAAATTCTATGTACCGACTTGACAGAAAATCCTAGGTAGTTCTGGTCTTACGTTAAATCAGTAAGCGGATCGAAACAGCATATCCAGACACTCCGGGATGATGAAGGCATTGAAACACAGGATTACACGCGTAAAGCTGAAATACTAAACACCTTTTTCCAAAGCTGTTTCACAGAGGAAGACCGCACTGCAGTTCCTTCTCTAAATCCTCGCACAAACGAAAAAATGGCTGACATCGAAATAAGTTTCCAAGGAATAGAAAAGCAACTGGAATCACTCAACAGAGGAAAGTCCACTGGACCTGACGGGATACCAATTCGATTCTATACACAGTACGCGAAAGAACTTGCCCCCCTTCTAACAGCCGTGTACCGCAAGTCTATAGAGGAACGGAAGGTTCCAAATGATTGGAAAAGAGCACAGGTAGTTCCAGTTTTCAAGAAGGGTCGTCGAGCAGATGCGCAAAACTATAGACCTATATCTCTGACGTCGATCTGTTGTAGAATTTTAGAACATGTTTTTTGCTCGAGTATCATGTCGTTTTCGGAAACCCAGAATCTACTATGTAGGAATCAACATGGATTCCGGAAACAGCGATCGTGTGAGACCCAACTCGCTTTATTTGTTCATGAGACCCAGAAAATATTAGATACAGGCTCCCAGGTAGATGCTATTTTCCTTGACTTCCGGAAGGCTTTCGATACAGTTACGCACTGTCGCCTGATAAACAAAGTAAGGGCCTACGGAATATCAGACCAGCTGTGTGGCTGGATTGAAGAGTTTTTAGCAAACAGAACACAGCATGTTGTTATCAATGGAGAGACGTCTACAGACGTTAAAGTAACCTCTGGCGTGCCACAGGGGAGTGTTTTGGGACCATTGCTTTTCACAATATATATAAATGACCTAGTAGATAGTGTCGGAAGTTCCATGCGGCTTTTCGCGGATGATGCTGTAGTATAGAGGGAAGTTGCAGCATTAGAAAATTGTAGCGAAATGCAGGAAGATATGCAGCGGATAGGCACTTGGTGCAGGAAGTGGCAACTGACCCTTAACATAGACAAATGTAATGTATTGCGAATACATAGAAAGAAGGATCCTTTATTGTATGATTATATGATAGCAGAACAAACACTGGTAGCAGTTACTTCTGTAAAATATCTGGGAGTATGCGTGCGGAACGATTTGAAGTGGAATGATCATATAAAATTAATTGTTGGTAAGGCGGGTACCAGGTTGAGATTCATTGGGAGAGTCCTTAGAACATGTAGTCCATCAACAAAGGAGGTGGCTTACAAAACACTCGTTCGACCTATACTTGAGTATTGCGCATCAGTGTGGGATCCATACCAGATCGGGTTGACGGAGGAGATAGAGAAGATCCAAAGAAGAGCGGCGCGTTTCGTCACAGGGTTATTTGGTAACCGTGATAGCGTTACGGAGATGTTTAGCAAACTCGAGTGGCAGACTCTGCAAGAGAGGCGCTCTGCATCGCGGTGTAGCTTGCTCGCCAGGTTTCGAGAGGGTGCGTTTCTGGATGAGGTATCGAATATATTGCTTCCCCCAACTTATACCTCCCGAGGAGATCACGAATGTAAAATTAGAGAGATTAGAGCGCGCACGGAGACTTTCAGACAGTCGTTCTTCCCGCGAACCATACGCGACTGGAACAGGAAAGGGAGGTAATGACAGTGGCACGTAAAGTGCCCTCCGCCACACACCGTTGGGTGGCTTGCGGAGTATAAATGTAGATATAGATGTAGAACTCCGTTGCCCCAATAATATCCAGCATTTGTTCGCAACATAATGGGCAATATTTTACAATTTTTTCTAACATTGGTAATGCATGGAGTAATTTGTTACAATTTAGCTATAACATGAGAATGTGTGTGACAATGTGTTACAATTTTGCTATAAAATGGTAATGTGTAGGACGAAGGGTCATGCAGTTTTCATTGTGAGGTAGCATGAGCTAGAATTATCAGCACAAAATCAGAAAAAAATTTTACATGGAGCAGTTTGTTACAGCTTTACTGTAACGGTGACATATGGCACAATTTGTTACAGTTTTGCTAGAATACTGAGCTATTTGTTACAATTTTACTCTAACATGGTGAGGTATAGAGCTGTTTGTTACAACTCTGCTGGAACATGGCGATGTATAATGTAGTTTGCTTTAACAGGAGTATTTTATTACCATTACCTATGGGGTAAATTTGTTACAATTTTGTTGTAACATGGCGCTATACTGAGCAATTTGTTAAAATTTGTTTATAACATGTCGATGTATGGAGCAACTTGTTACAGGTTTGCTGTAACATGTAGATATACAGAGGCAGAGTGTCATATCGTCTTGTCTATATAACAACGTAAGTTAGCACCATCAGCAGCAGATGCCGTACTTTTGTACCACAAAAGAAAGTTAATAGCCTAGCATGAGAGTCTCTTCATTGTTTGATTGGCTTTCAATCGATTGTAGTAGAAGTAAGATGAGCTTCACACAAAATGATGGCACAGAAATGTGACCTGGATTTAGTTTAACTTTTTCATCGCCATCTGTCATCATCTGTTCATATATGTTTGTGACCAAGAAACGACCATCAGAATTGCTCAGACTATGACATATGATTAGGACTGTAAAGTGAGGCACTTTTGTACGACGTGCAAAATTCAGACCATTTAGACACTTTTGAACATGGTTCCAACTAAAGCAAATTGCAGATCTTTCAGATAGTTTTGCACAAGTAAGAAAATTAAGCTCCCTCGAATTTTTTTGTACATGACACTAATTCACGCCACATTCCAATCATTTCGATACCTATGAACATGGCGCTAATTTACACAAAATTGATATTATTTGGATACTTTTGAACATGATTATAATCTACATAAAATGCAGATCGCTTTGATACTTTTTAAGATGCTGTAGAATTCAGCTTATGGGAAACTTTTCACCGTGATTCAAAATTCAGATTGTTTGGACACTATTAAGCATGGGCGTTACATAGTGGTTGGCTGTTTCGTTTTAACTGTTGGTAAAGTACTATACTGTGATTGTCTGTTTCCTTTTAATGGCCGGTAAATCACACACATCAAGAAAAGTTATGCATCATCTCGGTTCCGAGAGTTCCGTAACCTGTACAGAAAATTGGAATAGAGATCAACATAAACATCATATCCGCCCTTTTTATTGCTCATGAAAACCACACATTGCATGTTGTACCACGAGACAGCGAGACCTTCAGAGGTGGTGGTCCAGATTGCTGTACATACCGGTACCTCTAATACCCAGTAGCACGTCCTCTTGCATTGAAGCATGTTTGCATTCGTCGTGGCGTACTATGAACAAGTTCATCATGGCACTGTTGGTACAGATTGTACCACTTCTCGATGGCGATTCGGCGTAGATCCCTCAGAGTGGTTGGTGGGTCACGTCGTTCATAAACAGCGCTATTCAATCTATCCCAGGCATCCAGAATGAGATTTTCACTCTGCAGCGGAGTGTGCGCTGATATGAAACTTCCTGGCAGATTAAAACTGCGTGCCCGACCGAGACTCGAACTCGGGACCTTTGCCTTTCGCGGGCAAGTGCTCTACCAACTGAGCTACCGAAGCACGACTCACGCCCGGTCTCACAGCTTTACTTCTGCTAGTATCTCGTCTCCTACCTTCCAAACTTTACAGAAGCTCTCCTGCGCAGGAGAGCTTCTGTAAAGTTTGGAAGGTAGGAGACGAGATACTGGCAGAAGTAAAGCTGTGAGACCGGGCGTGAGTCGTGCTTCGGTAGCTCAGTTGGTAGAGCACTTGCCCGCGAAAGGCAAAGGTCCCGAGTTCGAGTCTCGGTCGGGCACGCAGTTTTAATCTGCCAGGAAAAATATCCCAGGCATGTTGGATAGGGTTCATGTCTGGAGAACATGCTGGCCACTCTAATCGAGTGATGTCGTTATCGTGAAGAAAGTCATTCACAAGATGTGCACGGTGGATGCGTGAATTGTCGTCCATGAAGACGAATGCCTCACCAATATACTGCCGGTATGGTTGCACTATAGGTCTCAGGATGGCAATCACGTATCGTACAGCCGTTACGGCGCCTTCAATGACCACTAGCGGCGTACGTCGGCCCCACATAATGCCACTCCGAAATATCAGGGAACCCCCATCTTGCTGCACTCGCTGTACAGTGTGTCTAAGGCGTTCAGCCTGAACAGGTTGCCTACAAACACGTCTCCGACGATTCTCTGGTTAAAGGCATATGCGACACTCATCGGTGAAGAGAACGTGACGCCAATACTGAGCGGTCCATTCGGCATGTTGTTGGGCCCATCTGTATCGCGCTGCATGGTGTCGTGTTTGCAAAGATCGACCTCGCCATGGACGTCGGGAGTCAAATTGCGCATCATGCAGCCTATTGCACACAGTTTGAGTCGTAACATGACGTCCTGTGGCTGCACGAAAAGCATTATTCAGCATGATGGCGTTGCTCTCAGGGTTTCTCCGAGCCATAATCTGTATGTAGGTAGCGGTCATCCACTGCAGTAGTAGCCCTTGGGCAGCCTGAGCGAGGCATGTCATCGACAGTTCCTGTCTGTCTCTATCTCCTCCATGTCTGAACAACATCGCTTTGGTTCACTCCGAGACGCCTGGACACTTCCCTTGTTGAGAGCCTTTCCTGACACAAAGTAACAATGTGGACGCGATCGAACTGCGGTACTGACCGTCTAGGCATGGTTGAACTGCCTCCTTTCTGGTGAAATACCTGGAACTGATCGGCCGTCGGACACCCTCCTTCTAATAGGCGCTACTCTCTCTGAGCACTATGGGACTTAACATCTGAGGTCATGAGTACCCTAGAACTTAGAACTACTTAAACCTAACTAACCTAAGGACATCACACACATCCATGGCCGAGACAGGATTCGAACCTGCGACCATAGGAGTCGCGCGGTTCCAGACTAAAACGCCAAAACTGCTCGGCCACATCGGCCTGCTCTCATGCATCGTTGTTTACATCTTTGGGCGGGTTTAGTGACATCTCTGAACAGTCAAAGGGACTGTGTCTGTGATACAATATCCAGTCAACGTCTGTCTTCAGGATTTCTGGGAACCAGGGTGATGCAAAACGTTTTTTTTTTTTTTATGTGTGTACTAATCTGGGATTGGAAGATCTAAATGTGTATAAGTGAGAGGGAGATGCATTTTGGTGATGAGGTAGAATTTTTGCTGACGGTAACTGTTTATAAGTTTACTGCTGACACAGCATCTCGTTCCTTGCATCCAGGCAACCCTCTTGTGTGACTTATGCAGTTACCCTGGCGATGTATGACTTTCAACCAGCAGTTCAAGACCATAATTTGCGATAGAGTATCTACCTGTACCACCCCTAGCGTCGGGAAACCAGTGAATGAGTTGAAAACAAATAACTCGCCAGATCTATATGGAATTCTAATTCGGTTTTACAGAGTGTAATCCTTGACATTAGCTCCATAGTTAGAGTCCAGTTATTATGATTCACTCGCCCAGTGAAAAGTCCCAATAAACTGAAACAAATGTAAGCGACTGCTTTGTATGAGGAGCTCAAAAGAACAGACAGAAAATTGTATTGCGAAAATGCAAATTAAGGTAGATGAGTACGAAAAGCAATCCTGTAATGTTCGAATAATTATTGGAGTGCTGCTTGACAAAGTCATGTTAATTCATCGTCTAGGAGTACTACTGCCAAAGCGAGCGTATAAGGATTGCAGTAGGAAAGGTGAATGGTCGACGTTGGTTTATTGCGAGACTTCCAGGAATGTGTAGTTCATCAGTAAGGCAGATCACGTACAACACATTTGTAAGACCCACTCTTGAAACTGCTCGAGTTTCTGAGATGCTCCTCAGATTGGATTAAAGGAAGACTTCGAAGCATTTCAGAAGCCTGCTGCTAGACCTATTATCAGTAGGTTCTATAAACACTCTAGTATTAGAGTAATGCTGCACAATCCAAGTGGGAATTCGTGGAGGGAAGACAATGATCTTTTCCCGAAATATGAGGCATGTTTTTTTAAGTAAGTACCATTTTGAAATTAAAAAAATATGTGCTAAGATATCTCAATAATTTTATTTTTACACGAAAGCCTGTACCTTAATCTACTTTTCTACATCATTTCCGCCAATATTGCGGCATTTGTCATAACGTTGTACCAGTTTTTGAATACACTCCTCATAGAAGTCTGCCGCCTGACACGTCTTGAAGATGCTGACCGCCCAGGTGTTTCTTCAAGTGCAGGAACAGATGGTAGTCACTGGGCGCAAGATCAGGTCTGTATGGAGGATGATCTACAGTTTCCCATAGAAAAGATGTGATGAGACCTTTGGTCTGATTCGCCACATGCGGACGGGCATTGTCTTGCAGCAAAACAATGTCCTTGCTCAACTTGCCACGTCTTTTGTTCTGAATTGAACGGTACAGATTGTGCAATGTCATACAGTAAGTTGCTGCATTGATTGTCTCATTAAGAGGCAGAAATTCCACAAGCAATACTCCTTTTCTGTCCCAAAAAACTGTGCACATGATTTTCCGGGCAGAAATTGTTTGCTTAAACTTCACTTTTCTGGGTGAATCTGAATGCCGCCATACCATGGACTGTTGCTTTGATTCTGGTGTGACATAGGCCACCTATGTTTCATCGCCCATAACAATTTGGCTAATCATCACCGTCGTCATGGTACTGCTCAAGGAAAGTCAATGCACTGTCTAAACGTTTGGTTTTGTGCACATCCATCAACATTTTCGGTACCCAACGTGCACACAATTTTCAGTAATTCAAGTGCTCGGTCACAATGCCATACAAAACACTACAAGAAACATTAGTAAAGTAAAAAAGAGGAAATCATAAAGCGTCTGTTTTCTCTCACCTTATCGTCCACTTGCTGCACCAAACTTTCATTAACGACCGAAGGATGCCCACTCCGTTGTTCATCATGCACATTTGTGCGGCCGTCTTTAAATGCTCTCACCCGCTTTCTTACCATTCCATCACCCATAATGTTTTCTCCGTAAACTGCACAGATCTCACGATATATCAATCGCTTTTAGGCCTTTCGCACTAAGAAATCTTATAACAGCCTGTACTTCACAGTCGGCGGGACTCACGAGTATCGGAGGCATCTGAAACACTCGCACACAACGCAAACAAGGAAGAATCAGACTGTAATGGCGTAGACAACAGATGTAGGTACCCAGTGCGCATGCGCAGAACGCCGACCGCAGCGCTGCGGCCGCGGTGTGGCAAAACGGTACTTACTTAAAAAAACACGCCTCGTATTATTGAGAAAATTTAGAGGACTGGTATTTGTGGATGACTGCAGATCGATTCTACACGCCGACAACGTATATTTCACAAGTAAGGAATACGAAGACAAGAAATTATGGCTCGTACAGAGACACATAGGTTGCCGTTTTCCCCTCTCCCCATTTGCGAGTCGAAAGGAATGGCAATGACTAGTGGTGGAATAAGCTACATTTCGCCGTGCACCGTATGGTGGGTTGCAAAGCGTGGATGTAGATATAGATTTAGAAAAATAAAAATGACAAAACACAGAGTTTATTAAACGAGAGAATACTGAAAACTGTTTTAGAAGGGCTTATTTAAACAGATTAAGTAAAAATTTTAATTATTAGAGTTTTGCTGTGTCCTACAAGAAGTTAAGTTAACGCTTTTAGTGTCACGTGTGTGCCTGGTTAGTTCGCAATATGAGTTTGTTACGAAGTGGGGCGGCGGGGGGGGGGGGGGGGGCAGGAGGAGAGAGAGTCTTCTCTTCCTGCATTCATCATGAATGGTTTATTTGATCTTTCATAGCTTTTACACAATAAACCACAACAGGTAATAATGTAGATTTCAAACTGTTGGTAATTAGTCTATTATTTTATGTTACGCAACGATAATTTATTTCAGCTCCTTGCGTTCAGTATGTCTCCATCGAAACCAAATTATAATACTAAATGGAACATTGCTGATGAACATCTAAATTCTGAAGAAAAATGTTGAAATATTTTTGGTGTGAAATTGCTGTGTACAAAAATTCAAGGTTAATTTTTGTTTCGCGACTTACACGAACTTACACGCCGTTTCTTTGGTCCACGCTAGCTTTTGAGTTTGACATTCGTAGTCTACGACAAACGAGCAGGTGTATCTTACCATTGTAAAGGGGTTTCAGAAATTCAAGCTTCATTTACTTGCAAGATAATGCAATGATTATAACGGATCACAAGACACCATCATTTGTAATGTGTATAAATTGCTGCACGACCACTTCAAGAGACAGACGCTAATCAGCAGTTTAGTTTTGATATCCGGTACTCATCATGAGAAAGCAATATCGGTCAGATGCATTACGTGACTGCCTGCAGAGCTGCAACTACGGCAGTATGAGATATCAGCACAAGTTTCACAAAAGGAGAGGACAGATAGATATATGTTCAGCAGATACTACATGACATCAAGATGGAGCTAGTCGATGATCACATCTTGCCAGTGATACACGGAGAAATACGAAATGTTAATGAGGAAAAGACGTGTGTGCGTTATTTAATGCAGGAGGATGTCTTGTAATGCCACACCAACGTAAATTTGGACGAGTGGAAAGTGGGCCACCCACGTCACATTGTGTAAGAATTTGTTAGGCATATCCATGTTAACTATGTTTTCTTCAGAGGAAAGGAGTGTGTTGAAAAACTAGAAGAATAATTTTAAAAAATTTATACGGGCTTATTTTGACAACACTATCAAACCGGGCACTATCGTGGTCGACAATGACCCACTGTTTCTATCGAAAATTTGGAAAGGCCTTATTGGAAATAACGTCACGGCATATTCAGAACTCAGTTTATCAGCCTCCAACGAACTCAGGACAAGGAGAATTACTGGTCGTTTATTTTGTGTGTTTGTGACAAGGAACATAAGATGACGTCCAGGAAGTCTCTCAAGTTTGAGAATTATTTGAACAGAATATAGCACGGTAGCACTAATGTGTCACAGTTCGCCCGCATCTCGTGGTCGTGCGGTAGCGTTCTCGCTTCCCACGCACGGGTTCCCGGGTTCGATTCCCGGCGGGGTCAGGGATTTTCTCTGCCTCTTGATGGCTGGGTGTTGTGTGATGTCCTTAAGTTAGTTAGGTTTAAGTAGTTCTAAGTTCTAGGGGACTGATGACCATAGATGTTAAGTCCTATAGTGCTCAGAGCCATTTTTTGTCACAGTTCATCATTTTATCTTCACAAAAGCCCGCAAGCATACTTGAAGAGTTATTGTCGTTGCAACCTTGCATAGAAAAATTAAGAGAACAGCAGACCCAAGCGGAGATTGATTTTCTAACCAAAAGAGCAGAAGCTGGGAGACGTGCCCATGACAAAATTGTTAAACCAACAATTTATGGGCCTGGCCGTTGCATGGTACTTACATTTTATTTCAAGTCATAAAAAAATCAGTTACACGATAAAGAAGTTCGGACATTATTATGTTGCCGATCAATTCTAGAGAGTTCCTCCGGCGATTGGAGTGATAAAGGAGGAACAGCAGACATCAAAGGACTAAGACATACTGTTAGTATTATAACAGATCAGTACAGTTCTCGTGAAAGTGTAACGGAGTGGCTCAGGGATGTTAAATAGGTATTTTAGGAAGAAAAAGGATGGATTTCTCGCGATACTCTATTGAGTATATTTACGCAACAGGGATTCCAGGATGACAGTGCAGCAGTTCTACTGCCTCCGATGCATATAAAATCATCCTGAGAATAATACAGGAGAGGTCAGGATGAGTACAACAATTTTTTTCTCTTGCAAATAGTGTAGAACAGAAAGCTGCCAATACTGGTACCAAGTACCCTCTATTACACTCAGTACAGTGGCTTGAGGCGTGATATGAAGAAGTGGATGTACGTGGGAGGAGTAGGGTACCAGTCCTCTTATGGTCATCCTGATTCAGGTTTCTTGTGACTTAACCAAAATCGCAGCTGGCGGATGCCTTTCCTGTTCCTCATTCCTTTGCAACTAACTTAGTGCTCTTTCCCTAATGCCGTTGATGCTGACTGGACGCTAATCCACTACATTCTCAACAACGAGTCCTTTACTAATGTAAGTACCGTAACTTGCTGGATTTCGCAAGACAAAGTGCGTTTTACAACGCTGGTTGCTAGAAGGTCAGTTGAAATTCAGCTCTTGCGTTCAATCCCAAGGGATAGTCAGACAAGTGTTTCAGGATTTCGTCTTCTTTTTTTTTTTTCTTTGCTAGAATCCAATTTCATCATGGCTTATTATATTATTAGCCATTTCCACTGCTTTCTTCCAACTCTGCACCAGTCACTTCAATCGTGTGTACACGCTACCCGAAATACCGTCAAAGTCTATGTTCTGTTCGTTCATTCATTATCCTCGTTCATTCATTGTCCTCGCTTGTAATCTCTCCCTAATTTCCCCCATCATCACCAGAAAGGATAGCCCCCAAAGCCTGTTCCCTCTCCACTGAATGTTTTGGTGTGGCATCGCACGTTCGATAATAATCGTATGTATGGTAGTCAGTCAAATGCCTTTCGTAAGTCAAGAAACGTTGCATGTACCTGACTGCAATGATCCACGGCTTTCAGAAGAGTGTGAGTCTGGTTCCGCATGATCGAGGCTTTCGGGATCCACTTTGGTTAGCGTGGAGGAGGTCATTCTGTTCGAAATACCTTATTACACGAGAGCTCCGATGTGTTCTAAGATTCTACAACAAATGGATGTCAAGGGTACTGGACGATAGCTTTCTGGATCACAATAATTTTATCATGGAACTCTTCCATTTGGTCCGTATTTGCATGGAAAAGCAGTAATATCAGAAATTGAGTCAGCCTTGATGCAAAACACCTTGTTATTCGTTTATTTCTTATTCTTCCAAACTAGTTTCGGCGACAAATATCACCATCATCAGTGGGGTTTCTTTAATCTTATTGTATGTTACAGCATGTTTTAAGAATTATTGTCGCTGTTTGCGACAGTAAATAAGATTTAAAAAACCCACTGATGATGATGATATTTGTCGCCGAAACTAGTTTCGGAGAATAAAGAAATAAACGAATAACAAGGTGTTTTGCATCAAGGCGGACTCAATTTCTGATATTACTGTGTTTCTGGATCACTTCTGCTACTCCTCTGGTGGATGGGTGCTACCTGTACTTTCTTCCGACCTCTGTTCGAGGGTTCTGCGGTACACTAAGGTCAAAGGAGGGGCTATCTCAGTCAAAAATTCTGTCTAGAATCTATTAGGGATTGGAGTCTTGTTCAATTTCAGTGATTTCTATTGCGAGAGAAGAGTTAGAGACCAAGAACGAAGCGATCGGATTAAAAACGCTGTAAGACAGGGATGTAGACTTTGCCCGTATTGTTCAGTCTATGCGTCGAAGAAACAATGACGGAAATAAACGACAGGAGTGGGATTAAAATTCAAGGTGAAAGGACGTCAATGATAAGATTCGCTGATAACATCGCTACACTAAGTGAAAGTGAAGAATAATTGTAGGATGGGATGGTCTATCGATAGTAATTGGCCACTTTGACCTACAATAACTCATGTGCTATTCAAGTTAAATGCCTGTAATTTATACCAATTTAGTTTTACACTAATAGCTTTCTAAAGTCACGTCGATCGAGAAAATCGGGTGAAGCATTTAGATTTTGGAAATTCGTTGCTGGGTGCTACTTGTATAATTTACAGTCAGATACTAAACTTTAAACTAATAAAGATATTGAAAATCTGACTACACCATCAGAATCGTCTTTCAAATAATGGTACTGTACATGTTTCTTTTTGAGGTATCATTATTCATCTGGCTATTATTAATTTCTATACGAACTGTGAAATTTCTGCTATTATGGTTTCACAAAGTCCGCCATCTTTGGCACTCCCGGTATAGACATCTCCTTCATCGACACAAAGCACCGTCCTCGTCACAGCGTCAACATGGAATCCGCAGCCACGCAATTGGGCTCTTGCTTCTGCCAACGTCCGGCACCACGTGGTCGGCCTTCCGAGCGGCCCGTAAGACCACACCAACTCCTGACCGAGCGAGGTGGCGCAGTGGTTAGCACACTGGACTCGCATTCGGAAGGACGACGGTTCAATCCCGTCTCCAGCCATCCTCATTTAGGTTTTCCGTGATTTCCCTAAATCGTTTCAGGCAAATGCCGGGATGGTTCCTTTGAAAGGGCACGGCCGATTTCCTTCCCAATCCTTCCCTAACCCGAGCTTGCGCTCCGTCTCTAATGACCTCGTTGTCGACGGGACGTTAAACACTAACCACCACCACGCCAACTCCGAACTTAGAATATTTTCAGGGCGCCAAAATTCTCCAGTTACCTCATAAGGAACATTTGAAAACATTTCTGCTTTTGTTTGCTATTCTCAGTTTCAGCTCCTGCGTTATCCGTGAGTGTACGGACACTAACTTTGGTAGCACTGATAACCTTCGCATTTCACCAGAATGTTTTTGGTTTTTTATAAGTCTTTCCGACAAGATTCTATTGCGGTGGTCGTTCTGTAATTCAAGCACTGCCCTTTTCACAGCCAGAGGCCTTATCTCTAGCATCTATCCATTGTCCTATGATTTGTTTTACATCAATTGTGCAGTAGTCGCTGTTTCCTTACGAGCTTCTTTAAGGAGACTCTGTACCATGGACAGTCCATCCCATGATGAACAGAGATAATTCTCCAATAGCTAATACTCCATCTCCTGTAACTGGTGGCTACAACTTCTGATACCTGTATTGTCATCCAGTTATGGAAATAGATGAGGACCTTGTTGGAAGACTGAAGCTATGCTTCATCCAATTCTAATGAGAAGCTCTAATTTTAAGTAAAACATGAGAACTATTCATTAAAAATGTATGACGTAGCACCGAAAGTGAATATAAAATTATATTATTACTAAGGAAGTATAAACGTAGGCTTCCTCGGCCGTTGTCACAGTCAATAATCTACTGTGTCCAACACTACGGTGGCATTTCCCTTGTCCACTTGGATTACGACTAACCGAGAGTTGTTCCTTAGTTCCTTAGTGGCATGACGTTCCTCCTTACTGATGTTTTGCTTCGAAGGCTTTGCGTGAGCCAAGACTCGTACTGTTACTTGCCAGATCTTCTCTGCCTCTGGTTGTGGTAGATGACAAACTGAAGCCTCCACTGATTCGATAATGTCTGCTGACGCGCCCTAATCGATATTAGGCAGTTATTAAACAGCGCTGCCGGCCGAGGTGGCCAAGCAGTTCTAGGCGCTACAGTCTGGAACCGCGCGACCGCTACGGTCGTGGGTTCGAATCCTGCCTCGGGCATGGATGCGTGTAATGTCCTTAGGTTAGTTAGGTTTAAGTAGTTCTAAGTTCTAGGGGACTGATGACCTTAGGAGTTAAGTTCAAATGGCTCTGAGCGCTATGAGACTTAACTTCTGAGGTCATCAGTCCCCTAGAACTTAGAACTACTTAAACCTAACTAACCTAAGGACATCACACACACCCATGCCCGAGGCAGCATTCGAACCTGCGACCGTAGCGGTCGCGTGGTTCCAGACTGTAGCGCCTAGACCCGCTCGGCCACCCCGGCCGGCAGAAGTTAAGTCCCATAGTGCTCAGCCATTTGAACCATTAAACAGCGCTAAGTCGCTATCGCCGCTCAGTTTCCTATACGGCGGTTTGCACAAATGGCAGGCAATAAAGGAACCTCCAATGGAAAACGCCTATTTCCGCCAATGACAAGACGCAGTGCAAAGACCAATAAAAGAACACCTAATACCCTTCCACCTCATCCTCATATCCAATGACAGCACTCCTCAATAGTAAATAAGTAATTAAACTAGCGCGCATTCAGCAGTTAGCAACACACTCTGAGGAAGTCGTCTTGTAATAGCCGCCGAAACGTCGGAATTTTATAGTTGACAATACTGTCACAAACCCAGAACAATTTTATTGACTAAGGAAGTAAATTATGACAGAATTAAAACGGTACTTCCGGGTTTGCTTACTTTCCGCAAGAGAGCAAGTTGAAATATAGTCCAGTTCTTAGTGATTTCTGTTGTCTGACAGACGGAAACAGGACCTGAATGTTCTCATTATTCTTTTCGGTTTTATGCTTTTTGCAACACTACTTGGCAAGTTTCTACTTGTAATTCGTTTACTTCTTATGAAAGTAAACTTGAAACAATAAATCACGGAATAATGTCGATAGAGAGGTACAAATTGACACACATGCTTGGAATGACATGGGGTTTTATTAGAACCAAAAAAATACAAACGTTCAAAAAATGTTCGACAGATGGCGCTTCATCTAATCAGAATAACAATAATTAGCATAACAAAGTAAGACAAAGCAAAGATGATGTTCTTTACTGGAAATTCACAATATGTCCACCATCATTCCTCAACAATAGCTGTAGTCGAGGAATAATGTTGTGAACAGCACTGTAAAGCATGTCCGGAGTTATGGTGAGGCATTGCCGTCGGATGTTGTCTTTCAGCATCCCTAGAGATGTCGGTCGATCACGATACACTTGCGACTTCAGGTAACCCCAAAGCCAATAATCTCACGGACTGAGGTCTGGGGACATGGGAGGCCAAGCATGGCGAAAGTGGCGGCTGAGCACACGATCATCACCGAACGACGCACGCAAGAGATCTTTCACGCGTCTAGCAATACTTCCTTCTTTCTTTGTTCTAATAAAACCCCATGTCATTCCAAGCATGTGTGTCAATTTTTACCTCTCTATCTACATTATTCTGTGGTTTATTAAGTTTTCAAATTTATACTGACTTTTTGATCACCCGATATATATATGTATGTAAGAACTGTTACCTTACCTGGCGCATAAGAGAATGACCATACTGGGTAACGAGATAGCTAACTGGAAGTGACGCCAGTCGTTGAACAGGTGTGCTATGCACGGAAGAGTAACTACTCCAACAGACCAGAGATGTTCGTAGCAACATGAAGCCACAATCTTCCCTTTACCTTTCATCATCGCTGTACCTGCAATAAACATGGATATTCTCTATATCCGTCTTCTGAAGACGAACTGTCACCTCATATTGTAGAAATATGTTTTACTCACAGATCATGTACCCAGAGGTGAACATGCAGGTGCATGCGGCCGCTGTCAAGAAGCGCAGTAAACAGTGCAGAACAAAATATGGTGTAAAAGCAACAGCCACACCAGCGAGTATCTGAACAGTCGTGCCACCGATCAGAACCAGATCTGGCGGCACTATCCACAGCAAAAATGTGCACGCCACTCCTCCGAACAAAACTCCCATCAAGTACAGCAACTGAGATACTGATACCAGGATTTTCCGTTGACAAACAAGTTGCCACTAGAAATAAGAACAATTAGTAGCAACGATTAAGTATTTACACTACTGGCCATTAAAATTGCTACACCAAGGAGACTTACAGATGATAAACGGGTATTCATTGGACAAATATATTATACTAGAACTGACATGTGATTACAGTTTCACGCAGTTTGGGTGCATTGAGTCAAACAGAGCTTGGATGGCGTGTACAGCTAACCATGCAGCTTCAACACGATACCACAGTTCATCAAGAGTAGTGACTGGTGTATTGTGACGAGCCAGTTGCTCGGCCACTATTGACCAGACGTTTTCAGTTGGTGAGAGATCTGGAGAATGTGCTGGCCAGGGCAGCAGTCGAACATTTTCTGTATCCAGAAAGGCCCGTACAGGACTTGCAACATTCGGTCGTGCATTATCCTGCTGAAATTTAGGGTTTCGCAGGGATCGAATGAAGGGTAGAGCCACGGGTCGTAACACATCTGAAATGTAACGTGCACTGTTTAAAGTTCCGTCAATGCGAACCAGAGGTGACCGAGACGTGTAACTAATGGCACTCCACACCATCACGCCGGGTGATACGCCAGTATGGCGATGACGAATACAAGCTTCCAATGAGCGTTCAACGCGATGTCGCCAAACACGGATGCAACCATCATGATGCTGTAAACAGAACCTGGATTCATCCGAAAAAAATGACGTTTTGCCATTCGTGCACCCAGGTTCGTCGGTGAGTACACCATTGCAGGCGCTCCTGTCTGTGATGCAGCGTCAAGGGTAACCGCAGCCATGGTCTCCGAGCTGATAGTCCATGCTGCTGCAAACGTCGTCGAACTGTTCGTGCAGATGGTTGTTGTCTTGCAAACGTCCCCATCTGTTGACTCAGGGATCGAGACGCGGCTGCACGATCCGTTACAGCCATACGGATAAGATGCCTGTCATCTCGACTGCTAGTGATACGAGTCCGTTGTGATCCTGCAAGGCGTTCCGTATTGCCCTCCTGAACCCACCGATTCCATATTCTGCTAACAGTCATTGGATCTCGACCAACGCGAGCAGCAATGTCGCGATACGATAAACCGCAATCGCGATAGGCTACAATCCGACCTTTATCAAAGTCGGAAACGTGATGGCACGCATTTCTCCTCCTTACACGAGTCATCACAACAACGTTTCACCAGGCAACGCCGGTCAACTGCTGTTTGTGTATGAGAAATCTGTTGGAAACTTTCCTCATGTCAGCACGCTGTAGGTGTCGCCACCGGCGCCAACCTTGTGTGAGTGCTTTGAAAAGCTAATCATTTTCGTGTCACAGCATCTTCTTCCTGTCGGTTAAATTTCGCGTCTGTAGCACGTCATCTACGTGGTGTAGTAATTTTAATGGTCAGTAATGTAATATTGCGAATGTAGTGATGTAGATATAAATTAAAAAATAAGCATGCCAGACAAAATATTAGTTACTCGTGGAAGACATCGCGCAAATGCTTGAAACATCGCCACTAGCTTTGATAATGGGCACAATACAGAGAGGAGGAGGATCAACAAGTTTCGGCGTATATACTAAGCTCACTGGGTAATAAATTGGTCGCCGCTAGAAAAGTCCTTACAGGCATCTATTAATACCGTGTAATTTCGCCACTGGGTAACCGCATGAATTCGGTTAGAAAGTGAGTCTAGAAGATTGTAGAGGCACTCGCATCCAAGTTAACCCCACTCGCTGAGGATTTTATCGCGCAGTTCCGCCATACTGTGGGAATTCTGATGTCGGCGTTTTACCTGCTGTTCCAATATGTCCCACAGATTTCCTGTGGTGCTCAAGTCAGGTGATTTTGCAGGCCAATCGAGGTGAAACAGGATGGGGGTTTATTCAGAAAATCAATCACATATTCTTCCAGTCCCATGAATTTCGCTGTTGGCGTCTTGAAAAATAAGGGCATCAATAGCATAATGTAGATGTTGACTGAAAGACAACTCCTGATCTTTCAGAATGTTTAAATAAACAATGTTCATGTTAGTGGTCGCCTCAGTGAGTGGGCCCCATTCATGATAAGAAAAACACCCGCAAAACATCATAGACATCCTGCCCTTGCACACCTTCAGGATGAAATGCTTCATTTGGCCTTCGGAGCACTCGACGATGTGCGTCATTTGAATGTAGGCAAAAACGTGATTTGTCCGACCACGGTGCGCCATTTATTGTCAACGTTCAACGATTTCTACTCCACTGAAGACACGCAGCTTTATGTGTCTGTGTGAGCAGTGGTCTCTTGCGAGAGGACCGATTCCAAATGTTCGTAGCATGCAGTTCCCGAAGCAGTGCTCTCTTGCTAGCAGTTTGGGGTGGACCTTCATTCACTTCCTGCTGCACTTCCTGTCGGATTTGGAAGTGATTTTGATCCACAAGCCGTGAAACGCGTCTCCATTCCCTCTCGGTCAGAATCGCTTCCCGACGACAGTTCTAAGAGTGTTTCATAGGCACGTGTGTTACTCCAATGTTTGTGAACACGTTGAACAGTCCACCGTGAATCACCAACAAATCCAGCAACTTCACAAATCGTATGACTATGGGCACAGCCCAACACGATTATCACTTCCTGCCACTCTGTCACGCCCTTACTTTTCCCCGCGTTTATGTACAGCGTCCACTTGAAACATGAATGTCTCACTGATCGCTACTTCCGTATGCTTAAGTAGAGGCAGTGCGTGTGCAGTTGAGCATGTAGCTTGGCCACTGCGCTAACTGTAAAAGCTTAACAGTTCTTCCATCCAGTGAGCTTATACCGCTCTAAAGCTACTCTTTGATTATTTTATACCGCAGAACGTGGACGTTGGTGGTTTTGTTTCGCCCGTTGGGCCAAATAGTCCCGGACATTTTCTATGGAATTATGGTCGGATGATTTGGCGGGCTTGTCGAGGCGCGGTATGGCACCTGAGATTCTGTTAAACCAGGAAAGTATGTTTGCTGCCCAATCCCTATCAGTTAGAGTCTTCGTACGAACACTGCTCTTGCACCATATTTCATGGCTGCAAATGATACACCATTCCTTTTGGACTCTTTGGACAGTCTACGTTGGTACATCAACAAACTGTCAGTTTCATTCACAGTGTGGTCATGGACACATCCAATCACGGCAGCTCTTTTCTGCCATTCTATAAAGTCTCTTAACGTCGATCCATGTTACTGCTCTGATTCCATAGAACCGACTGATACATACACACCATTTCACAACAATGTCCTACTACAGCGCTCCAAATCAACCAGCGCTTTCTTCTAAGGATGGTACAATATTTTGTCTGGTGAGCTTAACAATAGCAGTACGGTACTCATCTGTCATGCTCATCTGTCATAGGAGATGTCTAACAGTTTCTTAGAATTATATAACATATAACTTTTCTCCTTTAATATTTGATGTGTTATCAACAGAAAAACTGTTAATGAAATGGTAAATGTTAGAGCAAGAAATTAGAGATACTTGGTTTGTTCTCCAACAAGTAATTCAGAAGAGAAAAGAAGAGAATACTAATTGGAAATATACGTACCAATAATGCTTCTGGAAGAATGATAAATATTTCAGGAAAATGTAGCTTACGAAATTTCAAATCATTGACTTATATAAACACAATATTCAGTGGATACATCATTAATTTTTTTCGTAAGTTGTTTGCGTCAATGAATTTTTTTCGTAATTTATTTGCGTGTGCGGTCGTTTTCGTGAGGTTTGATTCGTGCATCAGCATGAATTAAACCTCACGAAAACGACCGCACACGCAAATAACTTACGAAAAAAATTCATTCACGCCAACAACTTACAAAAAAAAAATCATTAATACAGTAAAAGGCAAATAATTTACAACAGATAAAATTAAAGTTTCAAAAATTTCCTCCATCGTCTTTAGCACACATTCCACCTTTGTTTACAAAATATCATGTAGTTCTTCTGAGAAAATCTGGACACACTTAATGACAATAGTAATATTTACTATTTGAAGTATTATATCCTGCCATATAGCCTACCCATTACAACTGCTCGCACTACACCCACATCTTGTGCGTATTCTAGCTGCTTGGCTGTAGGCTCTTCTCCACCACAGATGCCAGCTTCTACATTCGCTACATGCGTAACATCGATAGCAGCACTGTGATCGCAAACCTGTTCTTCTGTAGTCACGTGCTGCCACATGTGTATCTGTCCACCTGCCTATATAGGCCATGGCCCATCTATCCGCAGAGAGGTCCCACTCTGCATTTTACAATGGCTGCATCCTACAGCCCATCAATCAAAGCCCCATCACCCCCTTTAAAGCCCATTGAAATCATTATGTCTTAAGCAGCTAGCTCATTGGCTTCACTGCGCCACCTAATCACTCACCTCACTGGCTCATCACCATCATCACATCTCAGGCTACTGCCACAGATCAAGTGCCGCATCCTACCAAACAACGAAGCCAGCCTATGGCGACACTACTCAGTGGCTTCTCTGATGCTCCCACCCACCTTGCCAATATCACAGCTTCATTGCCAGGTGTGCACATGCTGCAGATTCATCACCAGGCACTAGCAGCTCCCATGCTGCAGCTTCAGTGCTGGACGCCAGCTTGCCCATGTTGCAGCTTAATCACTGGGCACCAGTTGAACCTGCACTGCAGCTTAATCACTGGGTGCCAGCCACACCAAGCACCACAGCACTGCACCAGGTTCCTGAAAGGCACATGCTGACGCCACCAGGTCTGACCAGTCAGCACCATGTGTACTAGATGTAGCGGAGCAGTCTCAGTTCTAGTACCTGATGATAATTATTGTTTACCTTATCTTGGTCATGCAATCAATTATTATAGATGCCTACGTGGGAACAGCTGTTCATATCAGATATCCTTACAATGGCATCAGGACAAAAAATGAACCAATACTGTTCACCAGAGACCTTCTTCCAATATGCAAAGGCACTTAGAAATCTTGTATCTTTCATTATCCCTGTCACTATGTACTCCTTTAGGAAGTCAGGTTTTGAACATTGACCTTGTTTAGTGAATTCAGTTAACACTACATATTGTGGTACACAGGCCTCAGATATTGAGTTATGGAGAGACGTGTTAATGTAGAAAATACATGTCTTCTGAATTACAAGAAAATGACACACTGTTGTATGACACAGACACTTGTTGCAATAAAATTATTCTCCTGCTCTTATACAAAATTCACTGGGAATTAGATTTTCTTGTATGAATTCATATAAGACACAAATGAAATGAAGTGTGTGTACGGCATCGTTGGCCGGGTGGCCCCTTTTATGGAAGTTCAGTCACCAAGAGCATGTCTTATTTCAGTCGACACCACATTGGGGGACTTGAGCGGCGGTGATGAAGATGAAATGACGATGAGGACAACACAACACCCAGTCCACGAGCGGATAAAATCTCCAACCCGGCCAGGAATCGAACCCGGGCCTACTGCATGGGAGGCAGGCAAATTACCACCCAGCTAAGCAGGTGGACATATAAGACACAAAGTGAGTAAATATTATCGTGTTTAAATTCATATCTGTAACACGGTAAGTAATAGTCACTTATGCAAAGCATCGAGTATTTTTCAATATGGGGCCATATCAGAATCACAGCAGTAACTGAAAGTAATAAGCCTATTTGGATGCTTTTAAAGCCAATGTGGACTCTTTATAGACAGATTTTTATGTTTGGAGTGCAAGACAGCTGCCATATATCACGTGTGATTCATCAGACAACTGATCTCATTGTATCCAGACTGAATCTTTCACACTGCAACAGAGTGTCAGCATTTTTTTAAACTTTCAACAAGATTAAAACAGTGTGTGAACTGGGACTCAGTCCCAGAAGTTTGTCTCCTGTGGGCAATGCTCTCATTGTAGTCACCCCATCTCAACTGACCATTGTTAAAGCAATGAATGTCACTTAGCAATCATGCCTAGGTTATGTGAAGCAGTTCAAATAAAAACTGCCAAGATCTCTGGAATTCTAGCTCCTAGAATATGTCATCATCAACAGCAATAATGATATTGTGTCAAGAATTCCCAAATACCATTAGAAATTCCAGACTTACACAACTATCAGAGTAAGCAAAGAGGCTTTTGAATAATAACAGAAAATGTTCAGTTTTTACACTGTGTACCTATCAGTTTGTACACAAGAAGGCTCAGGGGAAAATGGAACATATTTTGTGGATTACCTCAATAGAAACAAATTATCTTTCAGTTTCCCCTTAAGATTGTCAGGAGAAAAGGCTGCTCTGGACTAGATCTCTCTGCCATTTTAACACACTTTTCTTTTGGAATTAGATAATTTATCTTCATTAAAAATGATTTGATTGTCAATACCTTGATACCTGATTATACCAGCACCACCTACTGGCCCTGATGAGCCATTGAGTGGTGATAATGACAGTTGGTTCTCATGTAAAAACAACAGTGGACCATATCTGTTCAGTTATTTATCATACTGGTAATTAAAGTAATCCACTGTACTGCACAGTCACACAAATTTCAAACAAAATCACTGGTTTCTACCAACATCAGTCAGCCTTAGATAAAAGAAAGCAAGCTGTTGACAATGGGGTTTGTGGTTTCTGCAGTGGTGGTACTGAAACATGGCATCTGTTTTGTGTTCTGAGGGTTGCCAATTGAAACCAGTCATTTCATTTGAAATTAGTGTAATTGTGTTGGATAATAAATTATTTTTAAAACAATCAATAACTGTTTATTTCCAACCAACTGAAATAGTGTTTTTCCAGTTATCATAGTGTCATTCTCAGAGTTTCCATTGAGAAGAACACTGGGGAAAAGAAGAATAAGTACAGTTCAACAACCCATCAGTGATGAGGTCATTAGAGGCAGGTTGCAAGCTTGGATATACCAAGAACAGTGAAGAACATTGGTTGCGTCATTTTCAGAGAAACGTGAACAGCAATTGCCTTAACCTCTTAAGAAAAACCCAAATCAGGACGACTGGAGATGTAGTTGGCCAGTCCCCCCCCCCCCCACCCCCACCCCCCTCCCACTCCCACCCTTGTCCTGAATTCAGCACATTTGTCTTAATCCCACTGCACTACTTTTGGTGGAGGCAGATAGTGAATTATTGTCTTGTATAAGTTCTTGATTTTTGAAATCTATTCAGTTGACATTAGTGCTGTTTCACTAATATTTGATATTATGACTGTTTACATGTGATCTTACAAAGGTCATTCCTACTTGTGCATCTGTAATCAACATATTTTGGATTAGTGATTGCCCATAACATTACACTGAATTACAATATATGTACCTTATAAAGTACCTCCTCAATTTAATATAGTTGTTAACTGGCAGATGGCAGAATTATCTGATTGCTTTGTTAGTCTATTATAGGCCTAAAGCAAGTACTCTACATTACACTCAGTTGCAACTAAGGGTGTGATGGAAGTAACCACCTATTTTTACATCAGGGCCTAAACACCAACATCAGTAAATCTCAGCTACTAACATTTAAAACAACTGGTTCTCATGAGGCTGAAATAAACAATATTTGTGGTTTTACATCAGCAGAAACAGATAACATTAAATTTCTTGGTGTCTACTTGGACAAAAACCTCCCTTGGGTAAACCACATTACTTCTGTGTATGAGAAAATCAGCAGTATCCTGTATCTTATGAGTCAATTGGCAAAAATAGTGCCAATCCAAACACTAAAAATTGTTTACTGTGGAACAGTTTATCCATTTCTTAGTTATGGTATTGAACTCTGGGGTTGTGCGGCAGACCTACGCCTGAACAGAATATTTGTGTTACAGAAAAGAACCATCAGGTTAATGCATGGACTAAAGTCCAGAGAGTCCTGACATGAAACTTTTCTCCAACATAAATATCTAACAGTATTTTACTTGTATTTGGATAAACTTATTATATTTTTCCCACATAATTAAGATGCTAGAAATAAGGGGAACTACTTTAGGCAAAGGACAAAATTAAAAATTTCTGACAATAGTCCTTATATTAATGGGCATGGTTCAACAAGCTCCTACAAGCTTTGAAAACTTGTGAAACAAAGCTGTTCTAAAGGAAGTTAAAAGCCTTCTTAGTAAATAAGTGTTTATATTTACTCAGTGAATTCTAATCTACTTGTCCTTTCTTGTAACACATAATATATTTAGAATACTAAGACAAATGAATGTACCATTACTGTATGTGCTATCTACATTACGCTAGTCAACCTATTTTTTGTTCGCAAAAGACCTCAGCTTGATGATCTATAAACAAAAAATGTCAATAAATAAATTAAATAAGTAAAAACAAATAAAATTTTAACAGTGTACACTGTCTTCTAACAAACCTGAACTGCAAATCTGAGGATGGAATTTTGTATTTTATACATGCAGAGCAGTCACTAAACCATCTCTACAATGAGGAATAAATGTAACTATCACAATGTAGAGAGTCATAAAATTTTTGCACATCCCTAAGTCCCATGGAAGATGTGTCTAGAGAGATGAGAGTTCTTTTCTGCCTCACATGCTAAGGCATTTGTATAGCCATAGCTCACTGCAGCTGAGGAGTGGCCCAGCTAACACATAGGTTTATTTACCTTGAAGAACTTTTATTGTCAGTGGACATCTATTAGACACACCACATGTATATGTTCTGTACTGTGAATGCTGAAACTGCACAATCATATCATAGGAAGCTATATACTGATGGCCCTGATCAGTCACAGTTATTCCTCTACAGCAGTAATGAACATTCATTATCTTGGAACAGTATCTGAAAACCGTATTTGTGCAGTGACACCATTAACAGACTGTTAACATCAAAGGTCATGACTGAGTGACACAATAATTACATTTAGGGAAACACCATATATTTCTGAAATTGTAAAATTTAATTTCATGATAGTATCATGATGAATCAGTGCATTTACTAATAGTGTACACTACCAGACAACTGAAATCTCACAATCACATATTATACACATAAAAATAGATTTATCTTACAGCTAAGTCAGGAGCCATAAAAAATTTCTACTGGGCACTAATGAGAGGGCTTTTTATACAATACCTGATCAACGATGCTGTAGTAAGTGTCAGTAAACTTGAAGTCTTCACAAAATATTGTTTCTTCACCTTCAGAAGAATTACTGTTGCTAAGCAGAGTTACGTTCTTTCTGACATATGTGTGGCATGGATCATTCCTTCTGTACTGTAATAAATGCAATGTGCAGTGAAACATGTATACAACTACAAGTGAAGGACAAAATCACAATGACAAATAAATATGTTCAAATATTCTAAAAAACATGTGATATAATTGGTCATCAGCTATTAAAGTGTATAACAGAAGGAGACATGATCAGAGAGGTACCTTCTGCTCCTACAAATGCGAATGTTTATTAACAACACAAACAACAAAACATTCATTGACAATTCTGCATCTTGTTGTTGCTGTTGTTGTGGTCTACAGTCCTGAGACTGGTTTGATGCAGCTCTCCATGCTACTCTACCCTGTGCAAGCTTCTTCATCTTCCAGTACTTACTGCAACCTACATCCTTCTGAATCTGCTTAATGTATTCATCTCTTGGTCTCCCTCTACGATTTTTACCCTCCATACTGCCCTCTAATGCTAAATTTGTGATCCCTTGATGCCTCAGAACATGTCCTCCCAACCGGTCCCTTCTTCTTGTCAAGTTGTGCCACAAACTCCTCTTCTCCCCAATTCTATTCAATACCTCCTCATTAGTTATGTGATCTACCCATCTAATCTTCAGCATTCTTCTGTAGCACCACATTTCAAAAGCTACTATTCTCTTCTTGTCTGAACTATGTATCGTTCATGTTTCACTTCCATACATGGCTACACTCCATACAAATACTCTCAGAAACGACTTCCTGACACCTAAATCTATACTCGATGTTAACAAATTTCTGTTCTTCAGAAACACTGTATATGCCTTTATACTGGAAGAGCAGGTCAACTCCTAACATGAAACTACTATAATTTTATGTTTATGGTGATGAGCTTTGTATTAAATCCAATGTGTACACTGCTCTTCATTGTGTTAAAGCTTATTTGTATGATGATGACTATTCAAGTGCCAAAATAACAATAAATAAAGGACTTAAGAAAGAAAGAACAACATTGCATTACTGGCACGTTACAGTTTATATTTGTTCATAAAAATTCAGTCAAATTACAAGTAGACACATGTAGATAGGGGAAAGAAAAGCAGCATTACTAAGCTTTAGCTGGAGAACTTTGCTCATTCATCACATTCTGAAGATACAGTCGTGAAGGAGATTTGTTGCAGATGTGGAATAACCAAAAATATTTATAATTAATTGTTATAATTGACATCCATCTCTGTAGCTGATTGGTAAGTGTCACTGACTCCTATGCAGTTGATTCCTAACAACAACAGGGAGCACAACGTATTGACCACATGCCCCTCCATACCACATCCAATGACACCAGTAGCAGTGGATGACATGGTAGTCAGTCAAGCCTGATTGACTCATCTGGGGTGATAATGTGCAATTTTACCTGCCTACCTTATAATACCTGAAGTAAGATGAAACATTCCTTCTTGTCTGTCATCTCAGAGCTTCCACAGCATCTGGTGAAGTAAAACTAGCAAACACAGTGAGTGTCCACACTCTGTTATCATTCTGCAGTGCACAAGAGAAATCATGCAACATATTGCTCTATAGTCTTCCTCCAAAATGTTTGTTGGCAGACCTGGACTTCATTAATAATTAACTGTCACCAAACTTTTATAAACTAACTCTTCTCACTCAGACTAGATTTATTGTCGTAGGTCTATTTGGAAAGATGCTCCTTTGGAAGAAAAATAAACTGTCTCTTCCTTGGCTATATATTTAAAGGGACAATTTATTCAGTACTCTAGCTTAATACTTACATAACTATATACACTGAAGAACCCAAAAACCTGATACTGTTACCTAATATCATGTAGGACCCATGTGAGTGAGCACACAGAGGTGCCGCAACACAACATGGCACTTACTCAGATATTGTCTAAATTAGTGCTGGAGGGAATTGATACCATAAATCCTGCAGGGCTGCCTATAAACCCATAACAGTATGAGGGGGTGGAGATCTCTTCTGAACAGCACATTGCAAGGCATCATAGATATGCTCAAAATGTTCATGGCTGGGGCATTTGGTGGCGAGCAGAAGTTTTAAGTTAAGGAGAGTGTTCCTGGAGCCACGATACAAAAATTCTGGACTTGTGGGGTGGTACATTGCCCTCATGGAATCGCCCAAGTCCATTGGAATGCACAATGGACATGAATGGATGCAGGTGATCAGTCAGGATGCTTACATACTTGTCACCTATCAGAGTCATATCTAGACAGATCAGGAGTCCCATATCACTCCAGCTGCACCTAGCATACATCATTACAGAGCCTCCACCAGCTTGAACAGTCCCCTGCTGACCTGCAGGGTCCACAGATTTGTGAGGTTGTCTCCAGATCTGTACACGTCCATGCACTTGATACAATTTGAAATGAGATTTGTTTGACCAGGCAACATGTCTCCAGTCATCAACAGTCCAATGTCAGTGTTGACAGGCCCAGGCGAGGCGTAAAACTTTGTGCCGTGCAGTCATCAAGGGTACGTGAGTGTGCCTTTGGCTCTGAAAGCCAATGAAGGGTTGCACTTCTGTCATGCTGAATGATTCTTTTCAGCCATCATTGGTACTGTTCTTGCAGGATATTTCTCCAGCAGCAGCGATGTCAGAGACTTGATGTTTTACTGGATTCGTGATATTCACGTTACACTTGTGAAATTTTTGTATGGGAAAATCAGCCCTGCCTCAGAGATGCTGTGTCCCATCACTCATGCACTGACTATAGCACCACATTCAGACCCACTTAAATCTTGGTAACCTGCCAGTGTAGCAGCAGTAACTGATCTAACAAATGTGCCAGACACTTATCATCTTATATAGATGCTGCCGACCACAGTGTTGTATTCTGCCTGTTTACATACCTCTGTACTGAATACGCAAGCCTACACCAGTTTCTTTGGTGCTTCAGTGTAAATATCTGTGAAAGAACAGCAGTTTTCTGCACAACTGTACAACTTATAACTGAAGTCAGCTGTGTATTAAAACCCTGATTTCTGATTTTTGTGGGCATTGTGTTATCAGTAACGCCAATCAAGCACCAATTCCTGGCTGACTCAAAGCTTTAACTTGCCATGGGCTACTTCATTCTCCTTCCAGATTCTAAAGGGGCTCTCCTACAGTGCTGCCAGATGAGCACCTCTGCAAGAAAGAGGAAAATTGGAATTCTGACTTATCCACTGCCCCAGGGAAACTGCTGGAAATTTATTCTCTAATTGGTAGCACACTGCCATCAGAAGGTAAGGATTCATGGGGCACACTTTTCTAACTCATCAGATACAATCATAGCTGCATATATTCTCCATTTTTATTTGTTTATTTTTTAATCCTGTTTCTTCTTTATTCTTGGAGTCTTTTATTTTTATCCACTGTACTTGTGTTTCCTTTTTTAATAATTCACTGTAGGACTTCATTATACTGTGTTTTCACTTACAGCTAATCCCTTGACTTATGTAGTAGTTTCTCTTACTGCCATAAGATACATCAATCCTCCATGATATCCATCCCTTGTCCAAGCTTAACCTTTATTCATTTTTATGTGAAATGGGAAATCAAAGTTGCTACAGATAAATGATAAGTAATTGGTTAGATTTTTTATCTATAGTGTCCAATGTGTAAATATTCTAATGTCCCATCATCATGATGAGATTGTCATTCAATTGTTCACTCACTGTGTTCCAGAGATCCCATCAAGAAGAAAAACATTCAGGGATATGGAACAAGTCAAAGCAGATATTAACAAAAGGCAGATGAAACATATAAGCTTAACCTGTATGCTACATTAGCAATAAACTAGTGCTATACTGCTATATAAAATTTGTGCTTATTGCAGCTAAGTTTAACCTAGTACCTGCAAGAAAGACTGCTAATTTCTATAAGGCTGTCACTTCCTCAGTTATATGAAATAGCTGCTGTTTATCTTCTATTGGCAGCTTCATACTTACTTTATTACAATGTGGATTTATTTTCAAAGAAAATGGTACCTTCATCTGTAAGGTCAAAAGCCAGTTTACAACACATTATTACTGTTTGATAACATTAAGTTGACGCTTTGCCCAGTGGATATCAGAAATGACAGGTGGCAATGCCGTGAATTTGGACTGCTGAGAGGAGGAAGCAGTGGGGGAAGGGAGTACTGACTCCTTCCCAAAGTGCTGGCACAATTACCCATATTTTGTGCTAATAAAAGGCAGAGTTGATACACACAGTGAAATATTGGCAGCACTTGAAGGAAAATGAATGTATTCCAATTATTGCTGGTTTCCTCAGATACTGGTAACACCAGTAAAAAGTGTCAATTTATTGTGTCCAAACAGTATATATAAGGTAACTCTTTACTAAACACTTCAACTTGCTATGTAGCTAATAGAAATTTTCAGTCCTTGAACCCAGACAATCAACTAATCTGTAGAATTTGTTGTTATGGTATACAGGAAATTATTGAAAACCATCACACTAAAGTACATACCTGTACTCTGAACCCTGGAAAAACAACCAAAGTCAACAAATTGACATTAAATCATTTTTGTGCAAATTACAGTTCTGGTGAAACTGATTTTTATTGTATGCTACAAAAAGCACTAAGAAGTAAAAGCTCTGAGAAGCAAATGTAAGAAATTAAAGATCCTTAAAGTGACGTACGCAAGACATGCAGTTATCTACTTTACTCAGAAGTCTTACTTTATGTACGCTGAACAATAGATGATGTCATAAGACAAAGCAGGGTGAAAACATCCCAAATAAGTCAACATCTTTGTCTTTATGTCAACATAATGAGGGGTATTTCTAACAGCAAAACTTGCTGAAATGAGTTTCTTGATTAGTCTGTTTATGTATTGACTCCATTTTAATTTATTATCCAGTTGGACCTAGAAGAATTTTACATTTAGTATTTCATTTAGTGAGTGACCATTAATGCGTGCTTCTGGTGATAGCAAGTATTTCTTCCTTGTTTGAAGCTACAAAATATTAATCTTTATGACCAGTTGAAAAGTGTGTTAAGCTTACGATGAAGCAAGCTGGGATCTCTTTACTTCCTTTCTTGTTTTGCCATCTGCATCCTTAAATTCATTTTATTTTCATTTTTGCCTAACTACCATTAACATATATGAGCATAATCTGCATTTTCATAAAAGAGAAAGGTTGGCCCCAAGTCTTAAGAAATATATCACTAGATCTAATTTGTGTTTAGTTTTGTGTATGTAATTAATTTCCTAATTTATTTTGACTGCTCTTAGTTCATATCTTTTGCTGTAGTGTGAAATCAGTAATTGTTTCAAGTCTTAAATTCTGTTGTTGACTTATAAACAAATATAAATTCTATACTAATTATAAACATTTGGAAGAAGAACTACTAGGATTCTTAAAGTATTTATTTGGCTCTATTCGAAAACATGTTAGCGAAGTCAGCCCTGATTTAATTTCAGAATAATTACCAGATCTGTCAAAAGCATTGTTTGTATAACTATTATCTGTTACTTTCAGGATTTAAACAAATAATTCATCCTAACTTTTGTAGTAGAAGAAACTGTTAAAAAGAAAGAATTTTTTTTATGTATTCACTTAATTGAATGAGTTATGTTTTAATAATAATTTCTGTAAATTGAACATTGAACTATGTATAGTTTCAGGACCTATTATTGTGAGAATATATAAAGGCCTGATTTTGGTCCTGAGTCAGTCAGTCCATGGCCGATTTTCAGATGGGAAGTCTGTGTCAGTTAGAGTAACAAGAATGGAATTAGTGTAACACAAATTAGGCCATGTGTTAAAATGATGACAGTGTCTGTTCATTTTATTTTCGAAATAGTGAACTGTGTGATTAGGTATTTACTGCTCATAGATGTTCAACAGCAAATTCTTGTAGCAGTATGCTGATGTTTGCCTGCAACTTATTAATGAGGCTTATCAAAATTTACCAATAGTGAACTGGGCATATAACTGTGTAATATTGGGGGGCTGTGAACAGTGAAAGTAAAGAACTGTGAAGCAGCTGTGCAACTGTTGGCAACATCATTTACAGTAGTCAGTGTTCAACTCCCACCCCCCATTTTTCAATCAGTATAACAATACAGTATGTTGACACTGAGGACTATTGATGATGTAATAAAGTAGGCGAATGTCACAAGCTATCACCTGAGCTATGATTGGTTAGACTGAACTTGGGTCTCTGAGTAGTATGCTTGTCATCACTGAAACATGGCAGTTTTTAATCACCCTTCAAGACCACTGGAAATTTTTGTTTATGTTTCAAACAAGAGTGGACTTGTTGGTCCCACATGCATATTTCTGATAATCTCAAGTTAGTTTCATTCCTGTGGCAAATTCTATCATTGTGACCTTCTTCAATCTGTTATGCATGTATGACTTTCTCCAGACAACTGGGATGGTATTAATGTCATAACATTTTAGGTTGCCAAGTAGAATTTTTTGTTCCACACAGTCAAAAACTTTTGCAAGACCACAGAATATACCATCATGATAATTATTGTTGCTTAACTGTGGCCCAACTCATTCATCACTTTTTGGATAGCCTTTAACAAAAGCCAAACTCAGAGATACTTAACAAGTTCTGCTCAGAAAAATGATTCAGTATTCCTGCTTGATACACTTTTCAAAAACTTGTGAAAAGATTGAGATGAGGGAAATGGTTGTGTAATTAGAGGTGGATTTCTTATCTCTACATTTATAGATCATTATTAATACAGCATGTTTAAGTCACTGACAGGCTATAAAAATAGTTTAAGGGTAGTCCTATCAACTCAGCACAAGATTACTCTGCCAGAAACACTACCAGAGACAGCTAAATTACTACTATTTGAAAACCTGATAATTTTTTAATCTTCTTAAGAGTTGTATTTTTGTATCTAATGCCTGTAAAAGAAGCACTTTCTTTCACCAAAGTAAATGTCATGCATTTGTATTTATTTGTTTATTAGTGGTTGTATGATGACTATCACTAGTCCACTAAGCTTCTGCAAAGATGAATACTAAGATCTATGGACTTCAGTCTGTGGTATGCTGTTGTGATGTACGCATGCTCTCTTGTGTATAGAGTTTATTCAGGCAATAAAGTTCATGTTTTTTCTTATAGTTGAGTTACTTCTCTTACCTCCGATGAGGCTAGCAGATAAATAACCACATTGGTGACCCAGATTCTTTTCATACACAGCTAACTGTTTTCATGTATTAGCAGTGTTCAGTGGTGGCATGTGTAGAAAATAAATCTATTACTGTAAAATACATTGGACTCCACACTCCCTGCCTACACACTGGCTGGCAATAGTGAGGCACAGATGCAATCAACAATGTGAGTACCAGTTTAATCTCTTATATCCATTCTTTCAATACTGGCCCATATGTGCATAGCCTAACGGTGACTGCACCACCATGGCAGGAACATTATACAATGACACCATTGCACACTGCAACCTATGCTGACTGCCAAGTTCTGTCTGCCAACAATGATGGAGGTCTACATCATTTGAAGCAAGAATTCACTTCGAAATCTCACATGTCTAGGCCTATGCATTCATGACATTCATTGGTTTGTCACTCACAACAGGCATGGACACTTGTTATATACAAGTGCAACAATGTTCTGTCCAACTACCCATGTAGTTTCTCACTAACTATCTGTCTAGTCTTTTGACGGCCAAGGTTGTCCCATCCGTGACAGTTGGTTTCACTTCCATGCCTACCATGCTATGTAGCACATGTGGTCAGTGCTTTGCCTCCCCCACCCCTGCTCCCCCATGGGGGCCTAGGGCAACACACCACACCAACCTCCTTCCTCACACAACATTCTGAATCAAGATTTCATGCCTACTGCTGCAGATATACCACTGCAGCCTGCCACACTGTGGCTACTTTCTATCACACACTGAACCATCCATCTTCTATGCAGCATGTCCTTGTGGGCAATGTCTCCTAGTTACCACGGCTTCAGAAGGAAAACCCAAAGACATGGCTCACCCTGGCATATAACATTCTTGACATAACAGCATCCTAAAAGATGACGCTAAATTCATATGCTTGGGCAGCCACCTTTATGACCATACTGGCCTCATTAGCAACCTGATTTTGAGGCCTCCTGACAACCCAAGTATGCTATGATGTAGTCAACTATCATCAAACACTATCGCATACCCCTCCCCCTCAGAAGCATTTCATCATATCGTCCACATGGAGCAACTTGGCAACAGACACCTTCAGAGTGTTGGCAACACCTCCACACACAGGTCAGCTCTGAGACATGCCACTCATTGCCCTTTGGGCGCTATGGTTTGTTAAGCTGCCACATAACCCACAACTTCAGCTGCTCTGACACTCAGTAGACCCCTTGGACCTCTTAGAGACTAAGCTCTGGCTGGCGAGTCAGGCACGTAGAATCATCCATCATCAGCAACTACTTCCAGCCACAAGCTACTCAACAGAAAAGAAGGTTGGTAATAGTGTTTTCAACCAATCCACATCTCTCCCCCCCCCCCCCCTTCCATCTCTGATGTGCTCAGCTGGCAGAGGTTGCATGAGAGTTCCCATGACATAGCAGAACACCCTGCTGCCACCTGGTGACTGGTCACTAGAACTACCTGCACCTCCACCAACCTCATCCACTGAACCCCCATCCGATCGCACAGCAGATCTCTGGCAAAGCAGGACAAATGGCGTGTGTGACAAATGCCTTACTCACAATCCTGTCTATCTGCTCTGTCGGTGAAGTGGCAGAAACTGTTGGCCTCCCTGTGTGTGGCACCAAAACTCCGCACATGGACTGGTCTAAGCACAATGGCTCGCAACGATGCTGTAGGGCACCATTACATGCAACAGTCGCTGAACACAATGGACTCTCCTAGCAGAAGATTTTATGTCTCAGATTACATTGACAACCTTCATTTCCTCATAGACACTGGGACAGGTTCCAGTGTCATTTTCCCCTCTTATGCTCCCATGCATATTCTCCCAGTGAAACACGCCCTTTGTGCTCTCAACAGTTCTCACATTAACGTCTAGATCACAGTTGAATGTGAGCTCCAACTTACGCCTGATTTTCAGTTTCACTGGACTTTTCATGTAGCTGATGTGGACAGCCCGGTCCTCAGGACTGTCTGTCTTAAGAATTTTGGCCTCTCTCTGGACCACACTCAGCATCATCGCCACAACTTTCGACAGGCATACATACTCCAGACCCCTTCCACCCGTTTACCCTTTGTCCTTTGGTAAGAAGTGATCATAAGTCACTCTTCCTGACTGCTTCTTTTTGAGCACTCACGTCACAACTCCCCAGTCGAGCTTACTACCCAGTGCTCCAAGATCTATTCCCTATGGGCACACAATCAGAACTTAGACAGCTGATCGACAATGCATCAGACAAACTGACACATGCCCACCACCCTATCAGCCACCTCATCAGTTCATGCTCGACTTATATCATGGACACACCCACCCCAGTAGCCTTACCCTGTCGTGATATCCATGTCCTTAAGCTAAGATCAGTGACATTGCCCTAAAACTGTACCCTCTGATCATGACGCCTCATCATGAGGTGACCTGCGTGTATCTACTGCACCGGTATAGGCAGTACACCTAGGTGCAATTATCAACCGTACCTGCCATAGGATAACAATGACGAAGGATCCTTCCTTGCCCTACAATGCACACTGTCTCACCCTTAAGAAACTGCGCCATGTGAAAACACGTATTAATTAACTATTAAATGTGGGCATTGTACATCCTTCATACAGTAACTGTTCTTCCCCCATACATCCTTTCCATAAGAAGGATGTTTCATCCCGATTGTGTAGTGACTATCAGAAGCTCAATGCCAGTACGATTATGGCAATTATCACATCCCCCCACATTTTCATGACTTTGCCCAACTACTTAATGGAGCGCTAGTGTTCAGTGTTACTGACTGTCGCAAGGCACACCATCAGACCCCTATGCGCAAAAATGACAGCCCTAAAACAGCAATAATTACAGCATTCGGCTCAAACTTGGCAAAGGTTATTGACTCCGTTTCGTTTAACCTATCTTTTTGCTATGCCTACTTCAGTGATATTCTAATTTACTCTCCCTCCGCTGAGGAGCATGAAAAACACCTAGGCCTAGCTCACGTTCTGTCTACTCGCACCAACAACTCTATGAAAATTAACGATGATAAGTCACAACTGAGCCACACTAGTGTTACCTTCCTTGGTCACACAGTCATCACTGAGGGTATATCTCCAACATCTGATCACGTTGCGCAAATCTGTGAACTCCCATCACCTGCGACCTATAGTGGTTTGCGCCATTTTCTGGTAAAGTCTCTTTGAAGACATTTGGCACATGTCGCCTCTCTCCAGGCTTCTGTGACAGACTCTTCTGAGACACACATGGTCCTGTTGCGCTGACCTTGGTGTCCCAGCCCCTTCCCAGCTCCTCCATCCGATACTGTGTGAAATCTCGACTGGTAACCTCCACTACCCTATTCTGGCTTCTCTATGATGGACAGTATTCTAGGCTGTCCACGATCTCTCGTGCACCCAGACATTAAGACTACAACATGTCTCGACACAGAGCATTTTGTCTGGTAAGTTTGGCGCTGTACTCAACCTCTGCTGGGAAACTTTGACATACCGAAGGGATGTTATCATCATCTGCACTTCGACATCGTGGGCCCCCTACCCCTTCTGACGGATTTAGACATATCCTTTTCGTCGTTGACCGGGAAAACACTTAGGTCGAGCTGTACCTCTTTCAGACGTCATGGCCCATTCTGTCGCACTACTTTCGCTTCTGTGTGGATTTCGGATGCCCCACGTCAATCATTACTGAACAGGGAGGACAGTTTGTGTCCCTACTCTTTGCCAAATTATGCTCTCTGTCCAGTGTCGACAGGTTCCATACCATTGCATATCACTCACAGAGCAATGTCTTGGTCGAACTTTGGCACTGTACTCTCAAAGCGGCTCTCATATTCTGCAGTAGTTCCTGGTCAGAGGCTCTACCTTGGGTCTTACTCAGCATTCACTCGACTAATAAAGACGACCTGAACTCATCCCTTGCCACTATCATGGTGAGCTCTTAGTTCTACCTACCGAGTTTGTCGAGAGGACACTAATTTCCCATTGCACCTTAGAATGAGCTTCCTGCTCTAGTCAAGCATGTCTGCTTGCACATCATGAATATACATACACCAGTGCTGCCATGAGTGCTCATACATAGCAATCTGGCACACTGTGAGTTTGTGATGCTACACAATGACATCATTTGTATCTCTCCAACCACCATATTTTGATCTACTTTGTGTCCTTAGCCAAGCAGACAACACTATGTACATTCTTCTCAATGGAAAATGCCAGATGATCACCTTAAGCAAAGTCAAACCTGATTGGATACTGGATGAGAAACTTTCTATGAGCACAGATGCAGAAGCAGTGCCAACTAATGACACCCTCTCTGCGGGAAACGAAAACTCCCCCCAGTGCTCTATTCCCCCAGTATAATCCCTGACACTAGTGCCTCTTGTGACACTTCCCCTCCAGAAGAAATGGTTAGAATATGAACTGTTCTATGCTTTCATCAACTCACTCCCCTCCCAACGCTGTAGTCTTCGCTGTTGACATTTCTGACCTCTGCATTGAGGATCTATGTCTTCAGCTTCACGGCAATGTGTCTTTATGTTCTTCACTTCTCCTTGTTCTCCTGACGACTTGTCCACCACTCACATCACCCTTCTTCACTCATTCTAGTTATTGCAGTTACTGAGTGAAGCCAATGAGGGCAATATCATGGCTGCCATAGACGGACGTGGTAGTCTCACCATTCTTGTCATGCTACTTACGCATCCACATGACCTGGCACCCGCATTGGACCTCTTTCCTTCCCTTGCAGGCCGACACATGCAGCCACCTAACTATGTGGTCTCCAACATCTGCACTTTCAACCATCCCCAGACACTTAGAAATGGTCCAGTCATCAACACAGTTGGTCATGCAATATTGCTGACTGTTTCTCTGGACATCACCCAACCAGGAGCGCTCCACCTAATGGGACATAACAATGGTACTGTGTGTCGTTCCATGGTTTCAGCAATGCTTGGGGGGGGGGGGTGCTCTGTGTGGCAACTATCAATGGTCTACCAAGCCTCTACTACGATAAATGCTAAGATCTATGGACTTTAGCTGGGTAAACTGTTGTGATGTATGCTTGTGCTTCTGTGGATGCAGTTTATCTTGGCAATAACATTCACATTGTTTCTTATAGTCAGGTTATTTATTCTACCTCCAACATGAATAAGGTACAGATATCCATGGCTCAAAGGTTGCTGCCATTGTGAGGAAATAAGTGAATTTGGTGCCCAATGCTTTCAGTGTATCATCATTTCTTCCACAGCTGCTTTCTAGGGACTCAGTTTCATTTAATCATTATTATTATTTGTTTTGGAAATTGGGAATTTGTGGTAAGTTCCTATGGGACCAAACTGTTGACGTCATTGGTCCCTAGACTTACACGCTACTTAACCTAACTTAAACTAACTTACGCTAAGGACAAAACACACACACACACACACACACACACACACACACACACACACACACACACACACACACACACCCATGCTCGAGGGAGTACTCGAACTCCTGATGGAGGAAGCCGCACGAACCGTGGCAAGGTGCATTAAACCGTGCGGCATTATTTGTTTCTAGCTAAATAAAATTCTAAACTATTTACCTTATTTTCAGAGCATTTGATTTTTGAGCATAATTTGTGTGCTCTGCTTCTTCTTAATAACTGGCTGCATGATTATAAGCCATTTAGTATTCCTTTTCTACCTTCATAACTGAAAGGTAATTGAGTTTAAAACCAAACTGTCAGAGCCTGTTGAGTTATGACCCTCATTTCTTTCTGGAACTATATACACTACTCGCCATTAAAATTGCTACACCATGAAGATGACGGGCTACATACGCGAAATTTAACCGACAGGAAGAAGATGCTGTAATATGCAAATGATTAGCTTTTCAGAGCATTCACACAAGGTTGGCGATGGTGGCGACACCTATAACGTGCTGACATGAGGAAAGTTTCCAACAGATTTCTCATACACAAACAGCAGTTGACCAGCGTTGCCTGGTGAAACATAGTTGTGATGCCTCGTGTATGGAGGAGAAATGCGTACAATCACGTTTCCGACTTTGATAAAGGTCGGACTGTAACCTATAGCGATTGCGGTTTATCGTATCGCGACATTGCTGCTCGCGCTGGTCGAGATCCAATAACTGTTAGCAGAATATGGAATCGGTGGGTTCAGGAGGGTAATACGGAACGCCCTGCTGGATCCCAACGTCCTCGTATCACTAGCACTCGAGATGACAGGCACCTTGTCCTTATGGCTGTAACGGATCGTGCAGCCACGTCTCGATCCCTGAGTCAACAGATGGGGACGTTTGCAAGACAACAACCATATGCACGAACAGTTCAATGACATTTACAGCAGCATGGACTATCAGCTCGAAGACCATGGCTACGGTTACCCTTGACGCTGCATCACAGACAGGAGCGCCTGCGATGGTGTACTCAACGACGAACCTAGGTGCACGAATGGCAAATCGTCATTTTTTTCGGATGAATCCAGGTTCTGTTTACAGCATCATGATGGTCGCATCCGTGTTTGGCGACATCGCGGTGAACGCGCATTGGAAGCATGCATTCGTCATCGCCATTCTGGCGTATCACCTGGCGTGATGGTATGGGGTGCCATTGGTTACGCGTTTCGGTCACCTCTTGTTCGCATTGATGGCACTTTGAACAGTGGACGTTACATTTCAGATGTGTTACGGCCCGTCGCTCTACCCTTCATTAGATCCCTGCGAAACCCTACATTTCAGCAGGATAATGCACTACCGCATGTTGCAGGTCATGCACGGGCCTTTCTGGATACAGGAAATGTTCGACTGCTGCCCTGGCACAGCACATTCTCCAGATCTCTCACCAATTGAAAACGTCTGGTCAATGGTGGCCGAGCAACTGGCTCGTCACAATACGCCAGTCACTACTGTTGATGAACTGTGGTATTGTGTGAAGCTGCATGGGCAGCTGTACCTGTACACACCATCCAAGCTCTGTTTCACTCAATGCCCAGGCGTATCAAGGCCGTTATTACAGCCAGAACTGGTTGTTCTGGGTACTGATTTATCAGGATCTATGCACCCAAATTGTGTGAAAATGTAATCACATGTCAGTTCTAGTACAATATATTTGTCCAATGAATACTTATTTATCATCTGTATTTCTTTTTGGTGTAGCAATGTTAATAGCCAGTAGTGTAAAAACATTCATAAGTAGCAGGTAATTTTAATAACCATTACTTAAATGTAGAAGTGAAAATGGGATCAAGTTAAGCACAAAAATCAAAGCAGTATGTTGAGGAAACCTGTGCTGCCTTGGTGTGGATGGATGCTTTTTTTCCTCTCTCTATTTCTTTCTATCTCTCTCTGCTCAGCCATGGAAATATTTATTGGGAGGTTCCACGCACAGAACACTAACACAGGCTTCAAACTGCAGAAAAGGGCTATTAGAATAACAACTGTGAGTAGTAACTGAGCTCTCAGTAAAGATCTGTTTAAAGAGCTGGGGATTCTAACTGAACCATATTAGTACATCTACCAACCAGTTATGGACAAGCAGGATTATTTAGATAATGTTACATAAGGAATGGTAAGAATTGAAATTAATAAATTATAAGCATCTGTCAATCTGTAGTAAACTGTCAGGGTTCAACGATTCTTATTATAAAATTCTCTGCTAGGACCTGTCATGAATAATTGTAACTTTTTTCCATTCTCTTGAGCTTAACATTTCATTTATTATGGTGAGATGCTGACTAAGCTTTTTCAGACACATCATGGAGAAAACATGAAAAATTCTATAGAACAGTAAAAGTATAATCACTATTTCGATGCCAGCCGTGTGTGTGTGTGTGTGTGTGTGTGTGTGTGTGTGTGTGTGTGTGTGTGTGTACAATGGAATGCAGTGCAGTGCTATGTGTGTTTAGTGACCAGTGATGCATTACAAGTATTACAAGTGAATAGTGCACAAGTGTTTTTTGTAACATTGCTGTTTGCATGAATTATTTAATTTTTTTTATAAAAATTCCTTTTTCAGCTAAGATGACAAGTCTGTTAGCCTTTTGTAAATGAGCTACTGGTATAAAAGGGCTAACAAACTCTTTCTATCACACACACACACACAAACACACACACACACAAACACACACACACAAATATAGGTTCATGAATTTATAGATATTTAAAAATTCAATGTGATGTTTTTTGCAGTTTCAAGATTTTGTTCAGAAACATGGTTAGTTTCTGATAACCACATGAAAGCTACTAACCTAAAGAGTTGACACAATGAATCACACAGAAGTATAAAAAATTTAAAAAAGTGTTGGACATTGTTTCATTTGAGCTGATGGCAGAGAAATGAGATAATGATTCAGCTATATGTAAAACCAACTGTAGTTTCTAGGTGTATTTGATAGCTTTCTCTGAAGCATGAAGTGTGAAATCTGCGATCCCATGAAATGAGTGGTTGTTTTTGTTATAACCTTTAATTCACTAATAAATTGCGTGGATATACAAACGTAGAAACAATAGTGGGTTTCATGCTACCAACTCCGTAGCTGTCACTCAACTGCCGTGCCGTGACATGCGGCCGGCGCCGTTCATAGCCAGGTGGCGCTCCCGCGCTCAGCCGAGCTGCGGAGCGCCTCTATCGCCGTGTTTGTGTACTGACGTAGCGGCACTTTTAAATCTCGTGGCACTGTCACAACACTTTTCCCCCTTGAAAAAAACACTCACTTCCTTGGAGACATGGACAGTGCGGAGACATCCATGGCCTCTTGGGAGACCCCGAGAAGATCCCGCGGAGAAACACGAGAATATGGTCGAAAATGTCTAGGACGGAAGCCTGTGCGTGGAACGTGCCTCCTGGACGAGATGATGGGTGAAAACTCCGGAGCAGCATCCATAGGTGTCGTGGACCTGGGGGTGTGCTCCAGCGAGATGGGTCCCGGAGAAGGCGGCGTCGCGACTGGGGCTGGTTCCGGCGTACTCGGAAGCGGCAGCGACGTTGGCTGCAGCGACACGCACGGGAGATCGGCAGCAGCGACAGGACTGGCTTCTCGGGCTGGTGGAGGCGAAAGAAGGGGCGGTGGCACCGGCGTGGCCACCACTCGTGGGCGCATATGGTCGTAATGACGAACAACCATGCCGTCGTCCGTACGTATTTCACAATGCCGGCGGCCGCGAAGAGCCTTGACCACCCCTGGAATCCATTTAGGGCGAGATCCATACCCTCGTGCCCACACGTCGGCGCCCACCGAGTATTTTCCCGCACGAGGGGACAGAACTAGGCCTGACAGGGTGAAGCAGGTGCAGTAGAGTGCGCGGTTGGCGGCCATGCAAGAGTTCAGCAGGGCTGCGATCACCCAGAGGCGTGAAGCGATAAGAACTCAGAAATTGCAACAGAGCGTCATCGGTAGAAAAATCAGTAAGGAATTTTTTCATCTGGCTTTTGAAAGTGCGGACAAGGCGCTCGACCTCCCCATTCGATTGGGGATGGAAGGGCGGTGCTGTAACATGATGAATCCCTTGTCCAGTACAAAAATCACGGAAGGCCTGCGAAGGGAACTGAGGGCCGTTGTCCGTGACAATCGTGGAGGGAAGACCTTCTAGCGCAAAAATTTTGGACAAAGCCAGCGTCGTCGCTGCAGTGGTGGGCGACGAACCACAAACGGAAACTTAGAGAAGGCGTCAATCAACAGCAGCCAATAAGTGCCGAGGAAGGGGCCGGCAAAGTCAGCGTGCACCCGTTCCCATGGCTGCGCCGGATCAGGCCACGGAGAGGGCATTGTACAGGGTGCAGCCAGTTGTCGAGCACACTGACCACACGCAGCGACCATGTGGAAGATGTCCGAATTGATACCGGGCCAATAAACATGCCTGCGGGCCAGGGACTTAGTCCGAGAAATCCCCCATTGGCCTTCATGCAATAGTTTGAGAACATCTTTGCGAAGAGAAGCTGGCACCACGACCCGTGGAGATGCGCCATCCTCACGAACAGACAGACGAAGGCGCAAGGCATGGTAGTTGCGAAGGGGATCCGATGCCCGGCCCTTGGTCCTGTCCGGCCAACCCCGTTGAACAAACCCGATCACCTGACGCAGGACCGGGTCCCGCGCAGTAGCCGACGCGACCTGCGAACCTGTAAGCGGAAAACCCTCGACCACACGACGTTCTTCCTCACCAATGTGGAAACAGAGAAGTTCATCTCGATCGAAAACCGGGTCGGGGCCCATCGGCAAACGCGACAACGCGTCAGCGTTGGCGTGCTGGGCCGTGGGGCGATATTGAATCTCATAGTGAAAACGAGACAAGTATAAGGCCCAACGTTGCAGGCGGTGAGCCGCCTTATCCGGAAGCGACGCCGAAGGGCTGAACAGAGAGACCATCGGCTTGTGGTCGGTGATGAGGTGAAACTTAGAACCATACAAAAAAACGCTGAACTTTTTTAGAGCATAAATGATAGCGAGCGCCTCCTTTTCGATTTGAGAGTAACGCCGTTTGGCATCGTTGAGGGTCTTTGAAGCATAGGCGATGGGTCGTTCCGACCCATCTTCATACCATGGGCGAGAACAGCCCCTAGGCCATACTGTGACGCGTCAGTCGCCAGAACCAAGTGCTGACCCGGACGGAAAGTGGCAAGACAAGGCGCCGACTGCAAATGAGCCTTCAGGCGAACAAAAGCCTGCTCACACTCGTCGGACCAACAAAAAGGTACGTTTTTGCGTAACAGCTGAAGCAGAGGATGAGCCACCGCCGCCGCGGATGGAATGAATTTGTGATAATAAGCAATCTTGCCTAGAAACGCCTGAAGTTCTTTGACCGTAGACGGCCGGGGGAGAGCGGTGATGGCCGCAACGTGCTGACGTAGAGGACGTATACCTTCACGGGACAAGTGGAAACCAAGATACACAATGAAGCTGTTAACCTGTCTATCTCAGCCTTGACAGGTGCCCGCAACGCCATCGGAATAGGGCGTGCCCGGAAAAACTTAGGGCGAGCTGTAGGTTTAAGAGTAATGTGGGCTTCAAAAATCCTTGGCACGACCCAGACCAGCAGAGAACACGGACGAGAATTTAGAACACAATGCATCCAGCTGTTGATACGGAATATCCTCAGATATGAGGTGCACACATCATCAATGGAGAACCCAAACAACTGGAAAGCATCATAACCGAACAGATTTTGTGCCCGCATGATCCACCACGTAAAACGTGAAGGGCCGAACAACAGACTTGTAAGCAGTGGAAGCATCAAACTGGCCAACGATAGGAATTTTCTGTTTATTATAAGTTCTCAGATTTCGCGTAACTGGAGACAAAGGAGGGGAGCCCAACTCCAAATACGTGCGAGAATTAATGAGAGTTACTGCAGAGCCAGTGTCCACTTGCATGCGAATGTCTTTATCCAGAACACGAACAGTAACAAACAACTTATTTGTTTGAGAAAGTACACAGTTAACATCCATGTCCGATGCCTCGTCCACGTCGACAGGAACGTGAGGGGACTGACACACAGAAGCAATGTGGCCTTTTTTCCTACATGAATTACACGTGGCCCAACGTTTTGGACACGCGGCCCTGTCATGCTGTACGAAACAACGTGGACAAGAAGGAAGGGCGGAACGAACCTGTTTCTGTGGTTGCTGTTTTCGCTGCGAGCGTTGCGGCCCAACGCGACGTTGTTTACGCGAGTGAACCGCCGCCACATCATCGTCCTCCTGGGAAACAGGCAAATTGTCCGTGTCGAAAGTTGACTGTACAGCGCCCACATCACACCACGCGTCTATTTGCGCGCCAGCAGCGTGAGACACTTCAAAAGATTGAGTGATGCTTAGAACTTCCGACAACGACGGGTTTGGCAGTTGTAGGGCACGTTGGCGAACTTCTTTATCAGGAGCAAGCCGTAGAATAGCATACCTAACCATTGAATCAGCATAAGACTCATGATGAGTGTCCGTGAGAAACTGAAATTTCCTACTCAGACCGTGTAGTTCCGCCGCCCAAGCCCGGTAAGATTGATAGGGCTGTTTACGACACCGGTAGAACGCCACGCGGGCGGCAACGACGTGGGTGTTTTTTCGGTAATAGTTAGACAATAAATCACACATTTCTTGGAAGGACAGAGAGGCAGGTTCCCGCAGAGGTGCTAACTGAGATAGCAGCTGATAGATCCGTGGGGAAATCCAAGATAGAAATAACGACTTACACATCGGAGCGTCGACAACGCCGAAAGCCAAGAAGTGTTGCCGCAAACGCTTCTCATAATCCTCCCAGTCTTCAGCGGCCTCGTCATAAGGAGGGAACGGAGGCGGAGAAGAGGACGACAGACGATGAGTAAGCGACGTTGACAACGCCTGAATAGCAGCCGTCAGCTGTGTTTGTTGTTCAGCTGTTCCATGTCTGCCCAGACACGAACGCGCAATACTCCAACGCTGGAAAAAAAATATCCGACCTCGTCGCCAAAAAGTGTTATAACCTTTAATTCACTAATAAATTGCGTGGATATACAAACGTAGAAACAATAGTGGGTTTCATGCTACCAACTCCGTAGCTGTCACTCAACTGCCGTGCCGTGACATGCGGCCGGCGCCGATCATAGCCAGGTGGCGCTCCCGCGCTCAGCCGAGCTGCGGAGCGCCTCTATCGCCGTGTTTGTGTACTGACGTAGCGGCACTTTTAAATCTCGTGGCACTGTCACAACAGTTTTCTTTGCAAGTGGCTCTCTCATAAACTAATTCTGATGCTTTGAAGTTCATTGGGGCTAGAGGTAGGATGATCCAGAGGAATGGTTATATATTGATATCACTAATCACAAAAAAATGTAATGCCTCCTTTATGATGTAGCACCAAATAAATGTTAATAGCTACTTTATTTACACTGATCATGGAATAGAATAAAGAAAATCTAAATTAAAACCGCTGCTCTTAAAGTAACTGAAGGACCATTCTGCCATTTGAAACAGTATCCAAAATTATTTCATTAGGTAACATTTGTATATTGAAGAGCAGAGAAAAATTCTATCCATGAAAAAATAAATCAACAGACAAATGAAATTAGTTACATCTCCATGTAAGAATAAAATTTACAAGTGGTTAGTTAACTTGAATAACCACAAAATTGTTATAGTTAGTTCTATTATTAGTATTATTACATGGTGGCCAAGAAATTTTTTCTGCAAACTGAGTGTAATGGAGAAATTGGGCTAAACTTTTTAATTGTGCTAAAGCTCACCCCATTTGAAAGTACATGGCCTGAACAATGGTAAGTTCCAGGAAGCTTGTCTGGTCCAATAAAAAGGATGCTGGCCATTTGCCAGGCAGATGGAATTTTCACAATAGATACCAGCAGAAAAAGGTGCCATGGTTGCCTTTTCTTCCATTCCATCCTATTTAACAAACAGAATATGAACAGTGATCAGAATTTTGTTGTTCTCCTTGCAGTGCAAATAATGTAATTTTCATACTCTAACACATAAATCCAACTTTTGTCATCAAATTTAACACAGTTACTACAATTACAAAAAAAACTAAACAGTCCTTGAGACATGAGTTCTGCGTATTTTTCCTGCCTGTTGATGGAATTATTGCTTTCATTTCCACAATTTCTTCGGTTGATAAGAACTTGAATATAAAACCGTGCAAGCAACCCATAATATTTTGCACCCACACCCACTTATAGACAACCAGAGACACAGTTTCCAATCATTGAGGAAGTAGGCTACTTTGCTAGGAAACATACATAATTATTCACTTCAGCTAAGCAGCAAAAACAGGTTCTCATTCCTGTTTGTGTTGCAATTATACAGGCCAGTTTCAATCTTCAGTTTGAACCCTTCAACTTCCTCCCTTGATTTGACTCAAATTATAGGGAGATAATGTCGAACGATAAGCACAAAATTGCTACCCACCACTCCTCAAACATTATCAGCTTGACGAATCTGTCTCTGCCTCCTGCTGTTTGTTAATGTTCATGAAAACAGTCTGTCGCAAGCAATATTTGATAACGTACACACAAAATATTGGATTATTTCTTCTTTCTTTCTATTTGTGCTGTAATCATCAGAGAAGTTCACAAGACATCTGGGTCATTTGGATCATTAACCACATACCCTTCCCCACACCCATCTCCCTTAAAAGGATAATTTACTAAACACATGGTTATTTTCAGATGTATAGCAATTTCCAAATTTTTCAGTCAACTTTCAGCGAATAATACACAGTTACAAGAAAAATTTAAGATCTCGACTGTGGCACGGAATTCTATGAAATTACAAGCTATATTTGACATAGGACACTTCTTAGCTGCTTGTCTGTTGATTGTCCTATGCTGATGGGCTGACAGCCTGATTGTCTGTAGAACATTTTACAACAAGATAAAGATCACCAATCACAGTTTGATTGTACCTGCTGTCAGCAAGTAATCTGACACTGTTCATGAGTCTTCTGCTCTTTCACAAATGCTGCTGGAAACGACCAAAAGTAACGGCTTTCAGTGCTTTTACACGCTCAAGGTTTGCATCCACAGTCACAGTGCTACATTGTGAGAGTTTGTTGCTATTATAATTCTTCAGTCAATTGCACGACAAGTACTGGTTTAAATTTATGACCAAACATTTTTCATGTGATGTATTTCTCTGAATTGCATTATCTTGGATGTTACATCAAAGAGATTTTTGAAGCTTTGGGTACATAACTTATTTTTATATGGAAAGCACTTATATTTGGTACGCACTGTACCGATGCTGTTAGTATTATTAAAATTCTAATTTTCTGAGGCATGTTAAAACTCAGGGCAACAGCAACTTGTATTTGTGTGGGCTAGCAATCCACACGGAGATGCCGCTAAAATTACTTGGAAAATCACCCCAAACAGTGAGATCGATCCCCCCTCAAGCCAATACACAACTGAACTCTGAATCGTCATCTGGTCAATCAGCTGCTTTCATAGTACTTTTATAGAACACATGAGTTACCTGAAAACATCGGAGCACTCACCTAAATTAATTTGTTCAAACCAATCTTCACTATGTGCTGACCTGTCCCTCTATACAGCATCCGACGATGAAAGAATGAGGATGACACGGCGGTCGGTCGACTATCGTGTGATCTCCTTTTTTTTTCCTCTAGTCTCCACGTCACTAGTTTTCTGACCAAGGGCTTCCCCAGCAAGGGGAGAGGGAGAGAAGTGTTCCCCTCTCCCTGAAGATAAAGAAAAATTTGAGTTTATCTGCTTGTGTTATTAGGGTTATTGCAAATTTGGTGATAAATGTATCAGTAATTAGCCTACTATACCCGTTTTTATTCGCTGCCTTCATATGGCATAGTATTTTGAGGTAATTCATCATTAAGAGGAAAAGTATTCACAGCACAAAAGCGTGTAATCAGAGTAATAGCTCTGGAGCCCAACCAGGATCACCTTGCAGACATATATTTAAGGAACTAGAGATATTCACATTACTTTCGATTTACATATATTCACTTATGAAATTTGTTATCAATAGCCCATCCGAGTTCAAAAATAATAGCAAAGTGGGTAGTTACAACATTAGAAGAAAGGACGATGTTTACTACTCTGAAATAAATCTGACTTTAGCACAGAAGAGGGTGAAATATGCTGTCACAAAATTCTTTGATCATGTACCAAATAACATTAAAAGCCTGGCAGATAGCCAACCAGCATTTAAAAACAAACTCAAGTATTTCTGAACGACAACTCTCTCTCTTCAGTAGATGAATCATTAGATATGAAGAAGTAATTGTGGGAAAAAAGATTGTATCGTGCAAAGGCTGGGCTCAAATGGCTCTGAGCACTATGGGACTCAACATCTTAGGTTATAAGTCCCCTAGAACTTAGAACTACTTAAACCTAACTAACCTAAGGACATCACACACGCCCATGCCCGAGGCAGGATTCGAACCTGCGACCGTAGCAGTCCCGCGGTTCCGGACTGCAGCGCCAGAACCGCTAGACCACCGCGGCCGGCTCGTGCAAAGGAAATTTATGTTAAACTGACACGTTCCACGTCAGTATGAAATATCATATACGGTATATGATCTATGGAAAAAGTATTAATATAGTGTAATGTCAAACGAAATCGCATCCGCCTCTTACAAACTGACAGGCATATCTGGTCGGCTCCAGTTTAAAGAAAGCAGAGCACTAATAATCGACATTCACTAGCAAGAAGTGTAGCAAGATTCATTGTTGTGAAACGTTAAAACTACGATCTTTCGCTCACCGTGGATCTAACATGAGCCCATACCCCTCATCATTCGCCCACTAGCTCAAATCTAGGATACGCTCTTCGCTCTTGTTCCTCGCTATGAATACGTTGTTTTCTAGTTTTTATTTTATTTTATTTTTTAACTGTGCCGCTCGTTCCTAATTTGAAGGTGGCTGGAGAAAAGATTTTTCGTTTACCGTACCTGATTTCTCTAGTAATTACGGTTTTCCTATTCAGTATTACAAGACTAGAATCAGTGTTTCGAAATTTGTTACTCCAAGGGCATTTGTCGGTGATATTTCAGCCAAATATTATCGATGTCTCCAATTTAAAACTAACAGAGGCTTACAGCAATTTCTCTTACGTAAGTCGTAAAAAACTTCTTTGAGTGCGTACAGTCCTTGGATTTGAAAAGCTAAATGACACAGGTTGGTTAGATCTAATGTCCTGTTAATGTCGGAGTTATTGTGGATGGAGTGAAAACTCGTTGGACGAGGATGGAGCAGGACTATGGCTGCTGCTGTTTTGAAGGAACTGGTGTATATTGTCGTTCACCTGATGTTGTTCATGGAAACTGTGAAGTGACCGAACGAGCAGATGAACATCGCGCCCCTCGAATACGAGTCCGGTGTTTAAAAAAACTGAAGGCATTGCTCGAATATCTGACGTAAACACAAGCAGTTTTTGTCACTGTTGACTGGCGTTCTGCAATCATTCTCGTTTGACGATAAGATGTGTCTTATCACCGTTCTTTCAATAAACAATGGCGTACCACTTTCCTTTGTTAAAATTTGTCCAGTAACTCCGTTGTCGTAACATTCTTTCTTTATCCTTCGTCATGCATTCATGGACGCGGTTGAACATAACGGACGAAAAACAAGCTTACAATAATGTTGTTCTTCGTGTTTCAGCAATGAGTGTACGATGCAAAAACGTGAACCAGCGTCAGCTTTGAAGTGGTAAAGCTGAGTAAAGTGAGGCACTGTCTGGCATTTCTTCATCTCCGATCATGTGAAACCACTGCCTTCTACTGCAAGCCCTTTGCTTTCCATGTTTTGGGAGGAGGTAGTATGGACCAAAGTAGGAAATAAATTGTTTGGTATGCATGAGCTCTGAAACACATACCCTTAAGAGCTATGAGAACTCGTTCAATAGAAAAGATGTGTTTTACAGTAGCGGAGATGAGCAAGTACACATAGCTCATAAGCTTTGCGTTTACTGGAATTTTTTTCTTGTGTCGGTCCATACTACCACCTCTCAAAATATGGAAAGCAAAGCTTTCACCATATAAGATTTGTTTCGCAACATCGAAGATAAGTAAGTGCTCGTAGCTCCCAAGCACGTGTTTTCTAAACTTTTTAGCTTCGAATAATCGTTCCTGTCACATCCCTGATCATTGATTATTCTTCCTTGGACACCCTTTATATGTAGTATAAACCAGGACTCCATCTACAAACTTTCAGAGGTAAACAAGGGCTATAAAGCGCATCCCTTAAGAGATATGAACATTTGTCCATCACCAAAACAAGAAAAAGAATGCCTAAGACTCTTTTTTTGAAGCAAATTCTTTATCAGTGACGTATGCCTTCAACATGCACCAGCTTCAAGTTTGAAGTACAGCTGTAAGTATTATACAGTGTGTTCAGAAATTCCCATTACAAACTTCTAGGGCTTGTGGAGGGGAATGAGTGCATGATATTTTGAATAGGAACCCATGTCCGGAAACGTCATGCAACGACGCTACAGACCGTCATAGTTAGAGACGCCGGCGTCTATAAATATATCTATATACAGGGTGATTCCGTGATGATGCTACAAAATTTCTAGGATGATGGAGAAGTATAGATGTATCAATTTTGGGTGATGGTCCCTGTACCACTACCAAAACGAAAGCTTGAAAATTATAAGTGAAACCAATCTGATAGCTCTGGCAGTGGAATACACGTACCGGTACTGTTGTTGCTAAGGTTGTAGGGTAGATAACTTTCCGAGGTGGTAACAGGGGCGGTGGCAAGGGTGGCGGGGGGAGGGGGGTGGATATGGGGGCTATAACCCCCTCCCCCCCCCCCATGGAGTATCATATTACGCCGGATAAAAATGACTTCAGAAATCAACGAATATATCACTCCAACCGATACAATCATTTTTTTATAATTATGTAGCAATACAGGTTGCAATGTATTCCAAACACGTTTTAACAAAAGAATAAGAGCGGCAAATAGCTTACTACCAAAACCAATAAATATCATTTAACTTAAAATAGGTGTCTTATTATTTATTAATACACATTTTTTACCCTGAACTCCAAAACAGTTACCAAAAACTACTTTAAGCAACACTAAATTTTACCAATTTGTGGGTAGAGGACCCCAACTCTCCCTTTGTTAAGCCATATTCCATTCCCCCAAATCCCCTCCCCCCCCCCCCCTTTGACCGACTTATAGAATCGCCCCTGGGTGGTAATATGGACCAAAAAAAGAAAAAAAGTCTCGTAAACATAGGCCCTAAAATGCTTACCTTAAGAGCTACGAGCACTTGTTCAGTAGAGGAGATGCCTTTCACAGTAGCGAAGATGAACATGTGCTTATAGATTCTCAGGCATGCAATTTAGAGCCCTTGTTTGCTGGAAATTTCCTTGTTTTAGACCTACTACCCTACAGTCTCAGCAACAACAGTATTAGTACGTGTATTCCACTGTCAGAGGTATGAGAATGGTTTTCGCTTCGACTCGTTCGTTTCCCACACAGGGACCCTTACCTCAAACTAATACATCTATCCTTCTGAATCATCCTAGAAAGTTTGTAACATTATAACGAAACCATCCTGTATGTACATACATTTACTGCCACCAGCGCCTATAGCTTTGATTCTCTGTAGCGTCATTGGATGACGCTTCCGGACGTGGGTTCCTATTCAAAACTGTAGGTGCTCATTGCCCTCTATAAGTTCTAGAGGTTTGTAACGGGAACTTACGGACACCCTGTAGGTTTTAATAAACCTTAATCCATGTAACTGTGTAATGGTTTTTCAGGGTTAATAATTGCCCGATGAGTACAACAAGATATAGTTTTCATGTCATCCCGTGTTCCTGGATACCCTACTGAAGTATTATAACAGTACCTGCTTAGTGACATGAAACAGATCAATCTACTTTGCACCAGGAGATTGAGAATGTATTTTTGGCATACCTCAGGATTTCACACTATTATCATTCATACATGTATTCGATGAAACCTTCTGATGTACTGTTTGTAACAAACTTATATTACTTCTTATCTCTGTACAGTCGATTACGCAAGTTAGAAATAACACTTTAATTCATACCTAACGTAAGACTAGATTATCTTTTATTTGCAGGGGAGGAGGGAGGGAAATTGTTGGATGTACGTGGAAGCCACGGAATGAAACTTTAGACACATCTTGAGTGAATAATGCATTTCTTCAGTATCTCAGATCATGTGTGCTTTAGCGAGAAAGATTTCCTACAAACGATTTCATAATAAGGCTAAGCGCAAATTGAGACGCTTATAGCACGTGTGACGTGACACGAAACTGTGTCGCGCGGGTCCAACGCATATTGAGACGCGTACACTACTTTGCACGCTCTGGTTGGCGACGCTCTGGGCTGACAGCAACGAAGCGTGCCACACTGTAATCTTTCTCAAGCGATTTTACAGAAACTATTAAGTAAAAATATTTCATTTTTATCTTGTTTGTAACGTTATATGTCAGCTTCGTGGCGAAGTGCACATAATCTCGCTAATGGTTATACTTATTGTGGTATACACATGTTAGTAAGACGCTACGCAAAATTCGAAAAGTTTGCAATGAAAAATATGGGGCGCCATGATTTTGCGTTTGGTGTGTATTACACCATATGTTGCTGTGTATGAAATTTAGCCAACATGTTGAATTTTTCTCTAGACTTTGGAGGAAGTCTCTGTCTCCGACTCGAGAAAATGGATCCTATGTAGCGCGGTCACGCCCGCGAGAATGAAACATTCACATCTTTCGTATCTCCTAAACCGCTCGAGACATCGAAACGAGAGTTTGGCGTGTGATGTACACAAGGAGGAGAGTATTTTGCCAATTCGTAAACACACGGAACTTTCTTATCTATGGTGATATACCAGTAGTTATACTTCCGTTTTTATTTTTTTTCACTCCAATCACTGTAATTTTTTAAGAGTTATCGACAACCACTGAAACAAGAGATTCTTGGTATGAAAATAAACACGAAATTTCTTCTCTTATGTTACTGCAAATCGACAGCATGAGGTTTTTCGTAAGCTATTGAGCTCTGTGATTGCCAATTACTTGTTTAATGAGGCGCTCTGTTTCAGAATTCTATCGCAATAGCTGCTGTGAGATGAGTTTGTGCAAATTACACTGTGTTTTGGCAAAGGAAGTACAATTAAAGCTGTCAACAAGAGAAATGTGGCCGTTACTCGTAAATGGTGATGCTTCGTCGAGTGAGAAAGGGTTAGCAATTCACACAAAAATAAATTGCCAATTCTGTTGGAATTTTGGCTGAATCCCCGTAATCCATCGTATTTTTAACACTGAACGACTGGGATGGAAACTTACCAAAGGATTTTATTCCTTCTCCTGATCTGAGCAGTATTAAAATAATGACGAGCGCTCCTTCAGGCGGAATGATAGGCACACAGCCATGTGTGCCTTGTGAGCGGGAGTTCGAAAAGCATTGTCATGAAAGTAGATCTGCCTTTGTCAGCAATACATTTCAACAAATTAAATATATGTAATCACGACACTCTTTCAGGATACAACTACTTTCGTAATAATACCAACCATTTTTTTCATTTATGTAGCCCGTTGTATAATTAGTTTATTAATGCCGATAATGTATATCTTTACGACTGTTTCTAGCTTGCAGTGGAAATGTGACGTCCACATGTACATAGTATAATGTCTCTTCCCAAATTACGATAGTAATAATAATGTCGTGTGGCTAGGGCCTCCCGTCGGGTAGACCGTTCGCCTGGTGCAGGTCTTTCGAGTTGACGCCACTTCGGCGACCTGCGCGACGATGGGGATGAAATGATGATGATTAAAACAACACAACACCCAGTCCCTGGGCGGAGAAAATATCCGACCCAGGCGGGAATCGAACCCGGGGACATAACGATAGTGAAACTTATGTAGTTCATTCCGTGGACGATTTTTCCCAGATGCACAAAGGTGTCACATCTGTGGAAATTACGCCTTTTCGACTTTTTGCAACAGGTCGTAGAGATACGCCAGCATAACTGTCAACAAGTTGATAACCTTGTTTTACTTTCCTGCCTTGCTTCTAATCACGTGATTTTATAATATTCCTTATTTCCTTATTCACTACCTTCACGATGAATTGTCTGTCCCTTCTTACGATCTGGAAACATTATGGAGCCGGAAGATATAATCCCAGTGGTTAATGGCTCACCAGTTATTGAACTGTGCATTGTTCTTGACAAAAGAATAAACAAAACAAAAGAACTGTGCAGATATATGTAACTGAAAACTATTATGTACTAACGAAAAGAGATGGAGCGGTTAAAAGGCGAAAAACGAAATATTACTCAGATGAAATGGGAGATACGATACTGCGTGAAGAGTTTGACAGAGCACTGAAAGACCTGAGTCGAAACAAGGCCCCGGGAGTAGACAACATTTCATTAGAACTACTGACGGCCTTGGGAGAGCCAGTCATGACAAAACTCTACCATCTGGTGAGCAAGATGTATGAGACAGTCGAAATACCCTCAGACTTCAAGGAGAATATAATAATTCCAATCCCAAAGAAAGCAGGTGTTTACAGATGTGCAAATTAACGAACTATCAGTTTAATAAGTCACAGCCGAAAAATACTAAATGGTTCAAATGGCTCTGAGCACTATGGGACTCAACTCCTGTGGTCATAAGGCCCCTAGAACTTAGAACTACTTAAACCTAACTAACCTAAGGACAGCACACAACACCCAGCCATCACGAGGCAGAGAAAATCCCTCACCCCGCCGGGAATCGAACCCGGGCGTGGGAAGCGAGAACGCTACCGCACGACCACGAGATGCGGGCGAAAAATACTAACGCGAATTCTTTACAGACGAATGGAAAAACTGGTAGAAGCCGACCTCGGGGAAGATCAGTTTGGATTCCGTAGAAATGTTGGAACACATGAGGCAATACTGACCTTACGACTTATCATAGAAGAAAGATTAAGGAAAGGCAAACCTACATTTCTAGCATTTGTAGACTTAGAGAAAGCTTTTGACAATGTTGACTGGAATACTCTCTTTCAAATTCTAAAGGTGGCAGGGATAAAATACAGGGAGCGAAAGGCTATTTACAATTTGTGCAGAAACCAGATGGTAGTTATAAGAGTTGAGGGGCACGAAAGGGAAACAGTGGTTGGGAAGGGAGTTAGACAGGGTTGTAGCCTCTCCCCGATGTTATTCAATCTGTATATTGAGCAAGCAGTAAAGGAAACAAAAGAAAAATTCGGAGTAGGTATTAAAATCCATGGAGAAGAAATAAAAACTTTGAGGTTCGCCGATGACATTGTAATTCTGTCAGAGACAGCAAAGGACTTGGAAGAGCAGTTGAACAGAATGGACAGTGTCTTGAAAGGAGGATATAAGATGAACATCAACAAAAGCAAAACGAGGATAATGGAATGTAGTCGATTTAAGTCGGGTGATGCTGAGGGAATTAGATTAGGAAATGAGACACTTGAAGTAGTAAATGAGTTTTGCTATTTGGGGAGCAAAATAACTGATGATGGTCGAAGTAGAGAGGATATAAAATGTAGACTGGTAATGGCAAGGAAAGCGTTTCTGAATAAGAAAAAAATGGTTCAAATGGCTCTGAGCACTATGGGACTTAACATCTATGGTCATCAGTCCCCTAGAACTTAGAATTACTTAAACCTAACTAACCTAAGGACATCACACAACATCTGAAGAAGAGAAATTTCTTAACCTCGAGTATAGATTTAAGTGTCAGGAAGTCGTTTTTGAAAGTATTTGTATGGAGTGTAGCCACGTATGGAAGTGAAACATGGACGATAAATAGTTTAGACAAGAAGAGAATAGAAGCTTTCGAAATGTGGTGCTACAGAAGAATGCTGAAGATTAGATGGGTAGATCATATAACTAATGAGGAGGTATTGAATAGGATTGGGGAGAAGAGAAGTTTGTGGCACAACTTGACAAGAAGAAGGGACCGGTTGGTAGGACATGTTCTGAGGCATCAAGGGATCACCAATTTAGTACTGGAGAGCAGCGTGGAGGGTAAAAATCGTAGAGGGAGACCAAGAGATGAATACACTAAGCAGATTCAAAAAGATGTAGGCTGCAGTAGGTACTGGGAGATGAAGAAGCTTGCCCAGGATAGAGTAGCATGGAGAGCTGCATCAAACCAGTCTCAGGACTGAAGACAACAACAACAACACTCAGTGATAATAAAATTCAGTATACAGTAAGGCCGTATTTTTGGGATGGGCAATACTTTCACTGCCAATAGGCGCCATGCCGAAGTGAACATATGGCAGGACTGCCTTCTCGCTCCCCGCCTCACCCCTCCCGCACACTCAAGCGGTGCTAGAAACTGTGCCACAACCACAACGCCGCGCGACCTGGCGCAGGCGCGTGTCGCGTCCCAGTCGCGTCGCGTCGCAATTTGCGCGGTCCCATTTGAACCTGTGGAGTTACAAAAATGCGCGCTGCGCTGAGTCGCGCTATACGCATCTCAATTTGCGCCTAGCCTAAGGGCAACCAAAACCTCATGGCTGTGAAGCCTGAGGAAGGTCAGTTAGGCATAAATTAATGTGCAAGGCGCTGTTTGCATACAAATTTATAAGTTAGGAAGTCTGTGTGACGGCTGTTACAATTCGAATAGCCTACATCTACATTTACACTCTGCAAACCGCTGTGAAGTGGATGGCGGAGGGTACGTTAGATTGTGTCAGTTATTAAGACGTTTTCTCGTTCCATTCACGTTTGGAGCATTTGGAAGAACGATCGCTTAAATATTTCTGTGCATGCTGTAATTAGTGTTAATCTTGTCTTCGCGATCCCTGGGGGAGCTTTATGTAAGGTGTTGTAAAAAGTTACTAGATTCAGCACTTGTTGGTTCTAACAATATTCTAAGCAGGGTTTCACAGCATACTTTGCGTCTGTCTTCAAGAGTCTGTAGTTCAGTCCTTTAAGAATTTTCGTGACTCTTTGCCACGGGACAAACAAAAATGTGAACGTGCGTGCTTCCGTTCTTGTATCATTTCAATACCCCCTATTAGTCGTATTTTGCACGGGTCCCACACACTTGAGCAATATTCTAGGATGAGTTGCACGAGTGTTTTGTATGCAGTCTCCTTTGTAAACTGATTGTGTTTCCCTAGCATTCTACCAACGAACCGCAGTCTAGTTGCTTTACCTGTGAGTGAGCCTATGTGATAGTTCCACATCTTATCGCTACAAGTTGTTACAGCCAGGTTTTTGTAGCAATCGATCGATTCCAGTTGTGACTCACTGGTATTACGTTTTTAGTTTCCTGAGGTGCACAGTATTATATTTCTGGAAATTTAAAGCAAACTGCCAATCTTTGCACCATTTTGAAACCGTATCAAAATCTGACAGAGTATTGGTGTAGCCCCTTTCAGGTAGTACTTCATTGTAGATAAAACAGATAACTGCATCATCTGCGAAAAGTCTGATGCTACTATTAATATTATCTGCAAGGTCATTGATATACAGCACTAGCAGCAAGTGTTCCAATACACTTCCTGGAGGCACTCCCGAAGGTACTTCTGGATCTGTCGAAAACTCCTCGCCGAAGATAACTTTTTGCATCTTCCCTACTAAAAACTTCTCATCCCAGTCTCAAATTTTGCTTGATACCATTTACGATCGTCCTTTTGATAATAAGCATATGTGTGGTTCCGAGACAAACGCTTTTCGGAAACAGAGAAATACTACATCTACCTGACTGCCATGACCCACTGTTTTCAGTATGACTTGTGAGAAAAGTGAGAGTTGGGTTTCACGCAATCGATGTTTTCGAAATCTGTGTTGTCTGGCATGAAGAAAGTCAATCTGTTCGAGATACCTCATTTTATTTGAGCTCAGAATAAGTTATAAGGTTCTAAAACAATAGATGTCAAGAATATTGGGTGATAGTTTTGTGGATCATTTCTGCGATCCTTCTAGTATACGGGGTGTTACAAAAAGGTACGGAATCATTCCTCACACACAAATAAAGAAAAGATGTTATGTGGACATGTGTCCGGAAACGCTTAATTTCCACGTTAGATCTCATTTTAGTTTCGTCAGTATGTCCTGTACTTCCTCGATTCACCGCCAGTTGGCCCAATTGAAGGAAGGTAATGTTGACTTCGGTGCTTGTGTTGACATGCGACTCATTGCTCTACAGTACCAGCATCAAGCACATTAGTACATAGCATCAACAGGTTAGTGTTCATCACGAACGTGGATTTGCAGTCAGTGCAATGTTTACAAATGCGGAGTTGGCAGATGCCCATTTGATGTATGGATTAGCACGGGGCAATAGCCGTGGTGCGCTACGTTTGTATCGAGACAGATTTCCAGAACGAAGGTGTACCGACAGAAAGACGTTCGAAGCAATTGATCGGCGTCTTAGGGAGCACGGAATATTCCAGCCTATGACTCGCGACTGGGGAAGACCTAGAACGACGAGGACACCTGCAATGGACGAGGCAATTCTTCGTGCAGTTGACGATAACCCTAATGTCAGCGTCAGAGAAGTTGCTGCTGTACAAGGTAACGTTGACCACGTCACTGTATGGAGAGTGCTACGGGAGAACCAGTTGTTTCCGTACCATGTACAGCGTGTGCAGGCACTATCAGCAGCTGATTGGCCTCCACGGGTACACTTCTGCGAATGGTTCATCCAACAATGTGTCAATCCTCATTTCAGTGCAAATGTTCTCTTTACGGATGAGGCTTCATTCCAACGTGATCAAATTGTAAATTTGCACAATCAACATGTGTGGGCTGACGAGAATCCGCACGCAATTGTGCAATCACGTCATCAACACAGATTTTCTGTGAACGTTTGGGCAGGCATTGTTGGTGATGTCTTGATTGGGCCCCATGTTCTTCCACCTACGCTCAATGGAACACGTTATCATGATTTCATACGGGATACTCTACCTGTGCTGCTAGAACATGTGCCTTTACAAGTACGGCACAACATGTGGTTCATGCACGATGCAGCTCCTGCACATTTCAGTCGAAGTGTTCGTACGCTTCTCGACAACAGATTCGGTGACCCACGGATTGGTAGAGGCGAACCAATTCCGTGGCCTCCACGCTCTCCTGACCTCAACCCTCTTGACTTCCATTTATGGGGGCATTTGAAAGCTCTTGTCTACGTAAACCCGGTACCAAATGTAGAGACTCTTCGTGCTCGTATTGTGGACGGCTGTGATACAATACGCCATTCTCCAGGGCTGCATCAGCGCATCAGGGATTCCATGCGACGGAGGGTGGAGGCATGTATCCTCGCTAACGGAGGACATTTTGAACATTTCCTGTAACAATGTGTTTGAAGTCACGCTGGTACGTTCTGTTGCTGTGTGTTTCCATTCCATGATTAATGTGATTTGAAGAGAAGTAATAAAATGAGCTCTAACATGGAAAGTAAGCGTTTCCGGACACATGTCCACATAACATGGCAGTACCTTTTTGTAACACTCTGTATGAGTGTGACCTTTGGATCCTTCCAACTACTGGACAAGCTTTTTTGTTCGCGGGATCTATCGCATATTATAGTTAACAGAGGAACTAACTCAGCCGCAAATTCAGTATAGAATATGAATGGACTCCGTCGGACCCTGGAACTTCCTTCAATTTTTACCGATTTTCAGCTGTTTCTCAACGTCACTGACTCTAATATCCATTACGCTAATTTTTTCAGTGGTACGAGAACTATACTGGGGCAACACTCCTGGGTTTTCCTTTGTAAAGGAACATTTGAAAATGAATTTAAGCATTTTTGCTTTTGCTTTGCTACCTACAGTTTTACTTCCTGTCTCGCCTATGAGTTTCTGGATGCTAACTTTTGTCCTGTTAACAGCCTACACATATGAGCAGAATTCCTTTGGGTTTCATGAAAGGTCTTTCGACGTATTCTGCTATGGTAATCGCTGAAGGCTTGACGCGTTGTTCTCTTTGCAGATAAACGCGTTTCATTTAGCACTTCACTGTCTATAGGCCTATTCTTTGTTTTACAACTACTACGTAGTAGTCCCTGTTTCTTTAGAAATTTTGTTACTGGGGCTGTATACCACAAAGGGTCCTTAACGTCATGTACTGTTCTACTGGGTACACATCTGTTCAGTACATGGTCAAGTATTCTTTTAAACTTGAACCATAGTTTCTCTACATGCTCCTGTCCTGAGCAAAATGTTTCAAGTTCCTCTTTGAGATATGAAACTACCGCTTCTTTACTTAGTTTACACACATATAAATATTTCTACTTGTTTTAGCTTCCCTTTGTGCCTTGGTAATCATTGTTGCTACAGATGCCTCATGGTCTCTGATACCAGTTTCGATTTGAACATTCTCAAAGAAGTTAGGTGTATTTGTTGCCATTATATGCAATATATTTCCGTCATGACGTGAGTTCCGAACTATCGGTTCTAGGTAGTTTTCAGAACAGGAGTTGAATAATGTATCGCAGGATGCCTTGACATGTCCACCGCTAGCAAAATTGTAGTCATCAGAGTTGATTACTGCGTGATTGAAGTCTGCTCCTATGGTTACAGTATGGTTGGGAGCTTATGTACTAGCAAACTGTGGTTCTCTCTAACGTTCCCCGTTACATCAGCAGGTAAATCCGGTGGTCGATAGAAGGACCCAGTTATAATTTTATGCCTATAGCTGATACTGAATGTAGCCCAAACACTCTAGCAATCAGCTTCAGTTTCTATCTCAATGGATCTGAATTTCTTGTCTTCTACCTCAAATACACTATTCTTTTGATATATGCTTAAATTTTCCTGAAAAGTCCTACTCCTGTCAACTTTTGGTTTTAACTAGCTTTCTACACCTAGTATTATGCGAGCTTCACTGCTTTTTAGGAGTGCTTCAAACACTAGTACTTTGTTACGAATGTTTCGACAGATGAGCACGGGGATTTTAATACTCTCACCTGCGGTGGCGTTTCTTTGGATCTTACGCTGATATTTCCGACTTCCTCATAGCCATCATTATCCTGACAGGTTGGGGAGTTACCTAATCTAAAAAACGCTCGTGTGCACCCCACACACAATCAGCTACTGGGTAGCGGTCCATGATGTGTAGTGCACACTTGATCCTTTTAGGGGGACCCTAAAGTTCCCAACTATATCGCAAAACATTAATGAAGTCATAGCCTAGCTTGTCACAGAGACTTCGAAGACTCTGAAGTCCGTGTTATAGGTCTTCCCCTCGACCCAGAAACTGGAAGCCACGATCTGTTGTAGGAACAATGCTGCAGATTGAGAGCTTCGTTGAAACTTCTTGAGCAGTGCTTCTAATCTGAACCTTCCCTTCCACTCGCTGAAATGGTCAAAGTATGTCCTAGGAGCCCAGACGACAAGTATCGTTTGTCCCTACTCGCGCCATATTCTGCAGTTGGTTGCACCTAGTTCCCTCAATGACTGCCGGAATAACCTTTTGCTGAATGAGGCTCACAGGCATACACACTGACTGCACATAATGGCCCTTCCCGCCTGCTGCTGGCTTTTCCCTAAGGGATACCATCATTCACCATACGTTTGAATTGCCAACGAGTAATAGATATGTATTTGTCTCCTCGTGACAAGGGACACAGCACGTTGCTCAAGAGGTGAAGTGAGTTCACTGGCTCACTTCCGGTTTCAGTGGAATACAGCACGTCGAATCTGTTAGTTTATGGGATGGATGAAGCATCGTGAGTTCTCCATGGTTCCTGTCTTCCCTGCACAGGACGTCTACCGGGTGATCAAGAAGTCAGTATAAATTTGAAAACTTAATAAACCACGGAATAATGTAGATAGAGAGGTAAAAATTGACACACATGCTTGGAATGACATGGGATTTTATTAGAAACACCCCATATTGCTAGACGCGTGAAAGATCTCTTGCGCGCGTCGCTTGGTGATGATCGTGTGCTCAGCCGCCACTTTCGTCATGCTTGGCCTCCCAGGTTCCCAGACCTCAGTCCGTGCGATTATTGGCTTTGGGGTTACCTGAAGTCGCAAGTGTATCATGAGCGACCGATATCTCTAGGGATGCTGAAAGACAACATCCAACGCCAATGCCTCACCATAACTCCGGAATGCTGTACAGTGCTGTTCACAACATTATGCCTCGACTACAGCTATTGTTGAGGAATGATGGTGGAGATATTAAGCATTTCCTGTAAAGAACATCATCTTTGCTTTGTCTTACTTTGTTATGCTAATTATTGCTATTCTAATCAGATGAAGCGCGATCTGTCGGACATTTTTTGAACTTTTGTATTTTTTTTTTTTTTTTTTTTTTTGTTCTAATAAAACCCCATGTCATTCCAAGCACGTATGTCGATTTGTACCTCTCTATCTACATTATTCCGTGATTTATTCAGCTTTCAAATTTATACTTACTTTTTGATCACCTTGCATATCTACCACTGGTGCGCCACTCACAGTCAAGTGGACGAGTAGTGACAGATTCTGCATTTCCTGCAGAAGAGACGGTATCCGCATGAGATGATAGTACTTGAGATGCTTTTGTTATCTCTTTTACTTGACTCTCAGTAGCCCTCTCAACAAATTCATTCGCTGCAGCTTCCAATCGTTTGACATCCTTTGCCCCGGAACAGCGTACACATTGGTGCTGCATTGTGCCAGAGTATTTTGCAGAACAGTAAACAAGAAACAGTAACGATTTTCTGATAATTTATGAGGCTGATAAGCGACAAATATTACCATTAGCCTTTTAGAACTGAAGCGATTAACAGCGAAAACGATATATCAATTACGAAAACTGAAAAACTTGGTACAAAATTTACTGTCTCTCTGAAATGTCACTAGGTTATGGTCACTAACAAACAAACAGCGTTATTTATGGTAACTACAGACAATATACACTCCTCTTAAAAGGAAAAACTAAAGTGACACGATATGTAAGTTATTTACAGTAACCGTAAATCACAAACGCCAATTCATTATGAAACAGATTAAGCACAACAGTCTTACCTTACGAAAATTCGTGAAAATATACGTTTGAAAGGATCCGAAAATTCACAAAAATATACCTTTCTCACCTAAATATACAATGAAAGAAGAGAACGATTGGTTTTGAACGAGGTCACCGTGGCCAAAAGTTTCTAAAACGTACAAGTGTAGTTTACAATTTACTCTACAGTATGAGTTTTTCGCGGCACCCGCTAATGTTCGACAACACACAACGTATCACGATACACACGAGTACTGACGCAATAAATGAAAGACTATGTAAAATTGACAGGAAAAGTTTTATGGAATGTAGAATCTACAATTTCGAATCTGACCTATGTGGCACATGCGGTCTCACACAAAGGTAAATTCGTAAGTCTGCTTACATATGTAAATATACGTGCGCATTGCACGGATTTTTTGCTTTCCTGATAGTGTTAGTATTTCTTAATTTCTTGTAGACGTTTTTAAAGAGTGGGGCACTTCATGGGATAGGATGACAGAACATGGATGTCAAAAGGTATGATAAGTATTAATCAACTGCAACTTAAAAACCCCTGGCAGAAATGTAGTGGAATACTGGAAACAGCTTTCCTCAGTGTTAAGAGAAACTTTGCTGCTCGTGATTCCACCGAAATTGACGCAGAAGAACAGAAAGTGTTCGGGGACAAACTTCCAGAAATTAATGTATCCATTATTGATGAAGGAAATGTGGGAGACTATTCGCCACATAAAAAGCAGATATCTCCAGTGCCAGATGTAATATATCGATATATGTACAGAGGAAAAAGTTCTTGTGTTACCTACGCAAGGAGTTTCTGCTACAAGGGAGACTACTTGTCGACTGTGGTGTCAAATTAAAGAGAAAGGACAAAGACCCGTTGCAGCCTTAATCTTAAAGACTAATATGTATAATATTAGTCCTAAGTAAAGTATTCGAAAAATATACTGAGTAGTAGTCGGCAGAGCACTTGCCCGCGAAAGGCAAAGGTCCCTAGTTCGAGTCTCGGTCTGGCACACAGTTTTAACCTGCCAGGGAGTTTCATATCAGCACAAACTCTGCTGCAGAGCGGAAATATTAATTTGGATGTCACAAGATCATTTGATGCTCGAAGATTAGATTTTCCAACAGTCTTTGATTTGTGACGAAGACTGTGAACTCCACGATCTATTTAAATGTACAGAAGCTGTCGCAACTTCTGCCATCTTCCTAGTCTCCAACACAACTTACAAATAGTGCAGTTGAAGACATAAGTTCATGTCTTATAGAAAATAAATTTAAGACTCAGTTTTTACAGTTTTTGGCACACAATTCAACTAAACTGGAATTTTGATCACAGAACTGGCATATAATTAGTGCGTCTGAACAACCGAAATTCCTAGGTGTTCAGATAGATGGTAAGCTGCCATGGAAAGGTCAAGCTCAAAAACTGAGTGCTGCTATTTTTACCACTAGAACAGGATCTGCAATAAGTGACAGTCCAACGCGAAAATTAGTCGTCTTTGGTCATTTTCATTCGCTTAGGATATACAGCGTCATATTTTGGGGTAACCCTTCCCAATCACAAAGAGTGTTTTTGGATCATAGTCAGAAAAAGCCAGTCTGAGCAATATGTGTTGTACGTTCGCGAACCTCTTGTTGGCCCCTGTTCAGGAGTCAGGGAAATCTGACAATGGCCTCTCAAAATATATTTCCTTTAATGTCGTTTGTTGTTTACAATAAAAGCTTATTCCCAAGAATTAGCAGCGTTCACTCTGTCAACACTAAGCAGAAACCCAAGTTGCATTTCGATAGCACCTCTTTGACTAGTGCAGAAATATATGCAGTTTCCTGCTGCATCCATTTTCCGTAAGCTACCACAAGAATTTCAAAAACAATCTTAGCGGTAATCTTCGCACTCCTAAAGGCCAAACTGAAAATTTTCCTCGTGGCTCACTTCCACTGTTCTACTCGGGAGCTCCTGGGAAAAAAATCGGCAAATTCGTAAGTTATACTGTATATTTTTCTGCTATGTACTGAGCAGCTTGTCTGCATAGGATTCGTATAAGTTTTATTTTATTTACTACTAACTTTCCTGATGTTAATTTCATGCACTGATTCGACGCATGAACACGAATGATCTGCTCAGTTTGACCTTCGAATCTAGACGGGTAAAACAAAAAGAAAGGGGAAATCTACTGTCACTTACTGTTAGCGCATTTGCTTACTTACGGACCAATCTGCTGGGACGTAGCCTTCGAGACTGCAGTGCAGATAATGCACGGTGTGAGAGAACCAAAACGAGAGCTTGCGTGTGCAGAAGGTATTTTCTGCATCTACATCTACATCTACATCTACATCTACATCTACATCTACATCGATACTCTGCAAATCACATTTAAGTGCCTGGCAGAGGGTTCATCGAACCACCAACACAATTCTCTATTATTCCAGTCTCGTATAGCGCGCGGAAAGAATGAACACCTATATCTTTCCGTACGAGCTCCGATTTCTATTATTTTATCTTGGTGATCGTTCCTCCCTACTTAAGTCGGTGTCAACAAAATATTTTCGCATTCGGAGGAGAAAGTTGGTGATTGGGATTTAGTGAGAAGATTCCGTCGGAACGAAAAACGCCGTTCTTTTAATGATACCCATCCCAAATCCTGCGCCGGCTGCCGTGGCCGAGCGGTTCTAGGCGCTTCAGTCCGGAACCGCGCGACTGCTAAGGTCGCAGGTTCGAATCCTGCCTATGGCATGGATGTGTGTGATGACTTTAAGTTAGTTAGGTTTAAGTAGTTCTAAGTTCTACGGGACTGATGACCTCAGATGTTAAGTCCCATAATGCTGAGAGCCATTTGAACCATTTTTCAACCAAATCCTGGCTCATTTCTGTGACACTCTCTTTCATATTTGCCGATAATACAAAACGTGCTGCCTTTCTTTGAACTTTTTTGATGTACTCCGTCAGTCCTATCTAGTAATGATCCCACACCGCGCAGCAGTATTCTAGAAGAGGAAGGACAAGCGTAGTGTAGGCAGTCTCCTTAGTAGGTCTGTTACATTTTCTAAGTGGCTTGCCAATAAAACGCAGTCTTTGGTTACCCTTCCCCACAACATTTTCTGTGTGTTCCTTCCATTTTAAGTTGTTCGTAATTGTAATACCTAGGTGTTTAGTTGAATTTACAGCTTTTAGATTATACTGATTTATCGTGTAATTGAAGTTTAACGAGTTTCTTTTAGCACTCATGTGGATGACCTCACACTTTTCAGTACTTAGGGTCAACTGCCAATTTTCGCACCATTCCGATATTTCTTCTAAATCGTTTTTCAGTTTGTTTTGATCTTCTGATGACTTTATTAGTCGATAAACGACAGCTTCATCTGCAAACAACTGAAGACGGCTGCTCAGATTGTCGCTCAAATCGTTTGTATAGATAAGGAACAGCAAAGGGCCTATAACACTACCTTGGGCAACGCCTGAAATCACTTCTGCCTTACTCGATGACTTTCCGTCAATTACAAAGAACTGTGACGTCTCTGACAGGAAATCACAGATCCAGTCACATAACTGAGACGATATTCCATAAGCACGCAATTTCACAACGAGCCGCTTGTGTGGTACAGTGGCAAAAGCCTTCCGGAAATCTAGATATACGGAATAGATCTGAAATCCCTTGTCAATAGCACTCAACACTTCATGTGAATAAAGAGCTAGTTGTGTTTCACAGGAACGATGTTTTCTAAACCCATGTTGACTGTGTGTCAATAGACCGTTTTCTTCGAGGTAATTCATTATATTCGAAACAATATATGTTCTAAAATCCTGCTACATTTCGACATTAACGATTTAATCATTATAGCTAAAAGCTATCTCGCAGAAATATATCCATAAAAAAATTTTGCTCTTAATGTCCCAAATGGATGGTGCAACACTGTTTAGAGGAACGCGGAGTCACTGTAAAACCCACTTAGACGTTGCTCACAAGCAATAAGGGCTCCTTTCTAAAAATAATCACCACAATTATAAGAAGTGAAGAGAGGTCTCGTCTTTTGTCTAGACACGAGAAATTCGCTTCTAATGTGGAGTAGCCACTGCTCTTAGGGACTAAGTTAATAGCCAAAGCCAGTACCTGTCAAGAAGCAGACGAGCGCCAGCGGTACCGTCGGCCAACTGCGGAGGACACATCCGCCGCCGGCGCAATCGGACGCCCCTGCCACAGCGTGCACTGTTCCGCGCATGCGCAGCTCTCTTTTTTACTGTTCCTACAGTGTTCTCTCGAAGCTACAATTTAAGTCGTTTATATGTAAAAAGTCAGAGCTCTTTTGAAAGCTGCTAGCCAACTCTTTGGAAGGACTGGCCCTGTTACACAGCAAGTACACACGTTGACTGTATAATATTGCAGTGCTGTGCAGCAGCTTCATAAACTGCTGACTCTATAATTGGGAATCATAAAATTTATTTCTAAATCTGTCATCATGCTTCCGCATTGCAGTTCATCTTCAGGTACATTCATCTACTGTATATAGAAAGAGGTCACCCCAAATATACAGGGTGGTCCATTGATCGTGACCGGGCCAAATATCTCACGGAATAAGCGTCAAACGAAAAAACTACAAAGAACGAAACTTGTCTAGCTTGAAGGGGGAAACCAGATGGCGCTATGGTTGGCCCGCTAGATGGCGCTGCCATAGGTCAAACGAATATCAACTGCCTTTCTTTAAATAGGAACCCCCATTTTTATTACATATTAATGTAGTACGTAAAGAAATCATTTGTGAACAGTCTTGAAGAGCTTCTGAAGCTTTCTTTTTCGGGCGTACCCATAGAGCTGTTACGGGGATATTAACATTCACAATATTTGTATATAAATAACCTAGTAGGTAATAACAAATAGTCCAGTAAGCTATCCAAGGGTGCTGCTTCGTATTCACAAAAAGTTGTAACCCTAGCAAATGCAGGAAGACCTGCAAAGGATCGACGCTTGGTTCTGGGATTGTCAATTGACTAACAACATAAACAACAGTAACGTTTTCCGCCTAAACAGACGGAGAGACCTATTATTGTATGATTTCACGATTGCCTGACAGTCACTGGAAGCAGTCACGCATCTATTAAATATCTGAAATTATGTGTATGGGACAATTTAAAAAGGAGCGACGTAAAACTAATCGTAAGAAAGGAGGATACCAGACTGACATAAACTGGAAGAATCGTCAGAAAGAGTTTTCCACCTACGGCGGAGGTAGCTTACAAAACAGGTACTTGGGTATTACTTTTCAGTCCAGGACCCTTACCAAACAGGACTGATCGAGCAACGTTTCGCAATGGTGAGCACAATGGACTCGCATTCGGGAGGACGACGATTCAAATCCGCGTCTGGGCATCCATATTTAGGTTTCCCGTGATTTCCCTAAATTGCTCCAGACAGAAACCAGGATGGTGCCTTTAAAACGGCACGGCTGCTTTCCTTCCCCATCTTTTCATAATCGAGCTTGTACTGTGCTTCTAATGACCTCAATGTCGAAAGGACGTTAAACTCTAAACTTCCCTCCTTTGTCTTCAAATAGGACTGGTTGATGAAACAGAGAAGATCCAGAGAAAGGTACTGGGTTTCGTCACAGTTTCGTGTAGTGAACGTGAAAGCCTAACAGAGATGCTCATTCAGTTCTATTGGTAGACGCTACAAGACAGGAGCAGTGCATCACAATTTTGGTTTACTGTTAAAATTTCGAGAGAATACGTTCCTAAAAGAGTCAACCGATATATTGCTTCCTCCTACGTGTTTATTTCGCCAAAACACTATAGTATATCAATACAGAACTGTTGATTACGTTTTATTCTCTTCGTTTTTATCGCTGAACTAATAACTGATCAACGCATCCCAGCGGCACTATGGGCGCTACACTTATATCTATGGAATGATTCTTTTTTTTTTTTTTTTTAACACGAACTGATTAAAGTCACTGGCACTCATGAACGCACTCATCGTCTTTCGATGTCATGAGCCTACCAGATGTAAGTGAGATGGACGCATTCTCGCGCCATTGTAATTACCTGCTGTCCTAAGAAATAAATACGCTACCACGGTAGCGGAAATATTCAGATATTAGAGCATTCGTTATTTACAGTTAATATTTCTGCCAGTATCAATCTTGATAATTACCTGCTGTCCTAAGAAATAAATACGCTATCACGATAGTGGAAATATTCAGATATTAGAGCATTCGTTATTTACAGTTAATATTTCTGCAAGTATCAATCTTGATAATTTCATTCTTTCCAAAGCAACCACAACGGATTTTTGGTGACTGGATTGTTTCGTACGACCGAACATCTTTGAGCTCCATCGTTAATAATCTCATCGTTAACGTCGAGCCTAATTCTTTCGGTAACGTTGTCCTTTGAGTTTAATTGTGATTCGTCTTATTTAGTGTTACATTAGTACTGGCCAGCTGTACGTGATTAAAAGAATATTATTTTCTGGGCATAATTCGCAAACTTAGACTAAGCAGACGGTATGATTATCTGTCTTCATTGGTAAAATTAAAGCCAGTCAGTAACTACAAAAAGAACTACGTGAATAGCTTTCTCTCGTAGTAATTAGCGACGTTTCATTTTATCAGATCAGTTAAGCGTAATGCAATTTCATAAGTTTCAGTTAATTGCATTTTTAGGAAGACCATGAAGGTAAGATTGTAGAGATTCAAGCTCATTCAGAGGCACGTTAATAATCGTTCCTCCCACACATTAGTAACGATTAGAACAGAATAGGGGAAAGTAACAATGCTACTCTAAGTACTCTACGCCACACACCATAGCATAGCTTCCAGAGTGTACAGGCACGTGTGGAATGGGCGATATATCCGTCATGATGGTACCACAAGAACTGCCTTATACCCAATAACTTGGGCAATATACCTATTAAGAACTGTAGATGCTTGTGGCTATTTAGGATCTGTCTGTACGAGAGGGACCATTATGAGCTTTTTGAATAGCACGCACCACATTTTGACAGAAGAAGGTCGTTGATCAGCTACTACTCTGTCAGCGTCAGTTCTCAGCTCGCCAGCATTTTATACTACCAAATTTATTTTTCTGTGCTCAGTAAGCATAGCTCGAGAATTAATAAAGCTATGTTCAAATGCAAATGTATTATCGTTTTTCTCTAGTAACGACGTGTCTGTTTGGTATGTCCGGTGACGTCCACGAACACTTACAACGTACCTTTGACTGAAGGTGCATTTTGTAGCACTCCGTGGTAACTGTTGCTTAGACCAAAAATTCCGATATCTGTTTGGACGTTTAATAGCTCATTTGTGGCAAAATTAGCGCAGAGAGGTAATAATTTATGTTGATTCTTTCTTGAGGTTACCTAAACTTCAAGAAATCACGTGTACGCGTGCGGGTCGAAAAAAGGGGAGCGGTCAGAGCTTTGCATTCACGCAATGACTGTGGAAACATCGTAAGGAAGATGATCAGGCTATTTAGTTAGACGTAGACTACTTCTGGAGCACGTATTGAAGTCGACGTGCGCCGAACCTTCCTACACACTATGTGATCAAAAGTATGTGGACACCTATTAGAGGACATTACTAAGGGTATACAAAGTCTCTGCGTTTGTGTCACCTTGAACTTTGCTAGGGAAAGTTTGAATGACGTGTCTGAATATCTGTAGAGGAATGGCAGCCCATTCTTCCTCCAGAGCCGAGACCGGAGATGGTAGTGATGTTGGAAGCAGGGATCTGTAGAGACGTCGACTTTCCAACTCATCCCAAAAGTGCTCCATTGGGTTCAAGACGCGACTCTGGACAGGCCGATCCGTCTCAGAAATGTAATTGACCACAAACCGTTTTCCCCACACAGGCTGCTTTATGACAGGGTACACTGCCACCTGAAACAAACAGTCATCGTCTCCAAACTGTTCCTCTACTGCATGTAGCACACTACACTCTAAAAATGTGATCTTCCGGATTTGGCGTTTTCTTGAGAGCAGTAAGAGGACCTTGTTCTAATCACGAAGAACACCCCCATACCGAAACATCATCTCCTCAGGACTTTAATGTTGTCACTGCACATGATGGACAGTAATGTTCTCCAGACATTAGACAAAGTCATACGCTTGCATCGGATTTCCACAGTGTGTAGCACGATTCATGAATCTAGATCACTCGTTTATAGCCGTTCACTGTCCAGTGGCGTCTTTCTTTATGCCAGCTCAAGTGTCGCTTACTACTGACTGTGTAACTTCGCCCATTTTACTCCAGGCTTTTTAACTCCGTACGCAGTCATTGTTCTAGCTGGACTACTGGTAGCGCTTTCGAACTCTCGAGTGAGTCCAACAGCTGATTTTATGCGAGTTTTTACAGCCACTCTCCAAAATGTTCGGCAGTCCATGTCTGTCAGTGCATGAGGCCTGCCTGGTCTGGGTTCAGCTTTGTTTGTTCCTTCGCGCTTCTACTTCATAACCACATCACCAACAGTCGACTTGGGCAGCCTTAGGCGGGTTGAAATGTCCCTTATGGATTTATTACCAGGTGGCATCAAATTACTAGACCACGTTCGAAGATACTGAGCTATCCTCACTTATCCATTCTGCTGTTACTGCTTCCCTACTGACAACTAAATATTCCCCGCCTCCTTTTCTACAGGTGGATCACCTTCTGTGACATCTGGTGGTCAATTATGTAGGGATGTCTGGACACTTTGGATCAGATAATGTACAGAATGAACACGTAAATTAGCTACAAACTACGGCATGCACACACTTCACTCAACATTTAAACGTCACTACAGATATTCAGATTCAGGTTATTATACGTTCGATATGCCTGCCATCATTCGTGATGATGTAGCGCAGGCGAATAGCAAAATTCTGCATGATCCGCTGATGCGTCGGAACATTAATGCTAACGATGACCTCCTGAACGGCTGTTTTGAGCTCAACAATGGTTTTGGGGTTCTTGGTGCACACCTTGTCTTTAATCTGACTCCAGAAAAAGGAGTTGCGTGTGTTCAGATCCGGAGAATATGGCGGCCAATCGAGACCCATGCCAGTGACCTCTGGGTACCCCAAAGCCAGAATGCGGCCTCCAAAGTTTTCCTTCAGGACATCAAACATTCTCTTGCTTCGATTGGGTCGAATTCCGTCTTGCATGAACCACATATTGTCGAAATAAGTTTTTTTTTTTGGATAATGGGGATGTAATCATCTTCCAAAACCTTGACGTACCATTAGGTAGTCACCGTGCCATCAAGGAATATCACACCAATTATACCGCGACGGGATACTGCACACCACACAGTCACCCGTTAAGGGGGAAGAGACTTCTCGAACGCGAAATGCAGATTCTCAGTCCCCAAATGCGCCGGTTTTGCTTGTAGACGAACCCATCCAAATGGAAGGGGGCTTCGTCGCTAAACCAAACCATACTAATTCCCATCGTGCCCCGCGTCCAACCGTGCAGTTTGAACGTCCTAACGGTTATGACGATTTTATTTAATATAGTTCAGTAACTGTCACCCTGTAGGTCTGTAGCTCGAAAAGTGGGAATGGTCAGAGCTTGACATTCATGAAAATGCTTGTGGAAACATCGTAAGGAACATTATCAGGCTACTTAGTTAATCGTCCTCTGGACCACTGACCACTGACTGAAATCGAACTTCTCCATATGGGCTATGTAAAGTAATATCTCATTGCTGTGAATCCTTTGTAACATAAGGATGGAAATGTATTGAACATAGGATGCTTTAAAGCGACCACTAGATCACATTACTGAAACGTGACATTCCTGTTGTTTCAATATTTTTCATTTGGTACCGTTAAAATAACGGCAGCTCAGTAATTGGCTGGGTGGTTTGGCTACATTCAGCATTTAAAGAAACAGCGTTGTGAAAAATGGAAATGTTCCGTGAAGGCTTCGTTGGACGATTTTTTTCGCTTTTCGTAAAGGTCAAACTCAGAAGCAATGCCTGAATGGCTCCGTTCGACTTTCGGTAATCAGTCATCTTCAGAAAATATTATTTAAAAATGGGCGGCAGATTTTGGTGGTGGTAGTGCTTCCACCAGCGATGAATTTCGTGAAGATCGAGCAAATTTAGTTGTTGTCGCAAAAAAAAAAAAAAAAAAAAAAAAAAAAAATAGACGTTGCGGACAACTTGATTGGAGAGGAACGGCATGTAATATAACTTGAGGTACTTGCGTCTTTATCGACGACCTTATTACATTAGATTTTGCATGAACTTCTAGCTGTGAAAAAGACATATCCTCGATGGATAACGCAGAATTTGATCGAATATCAAAAGCACACTCGCGTCAATTGCAGTAAGAAGTTACTGAAAACATTCTACTGAGGAAACGTAACCCCATATACGACAGCATAACAGGAGACGAAACTCCGATATATTCGTAAGACTCGGAAACTAAGTAGCAGCCAACTGTTTGGGTGCTCCAAGATGAATAATAATCAACAAAAGTGGTCAGTTCGCGAAGCATTTCGAAAAATATGATGAGTTTTTTCTTTGGTTGCAATGGACAATGACTTGGAGTAACAAAGATTATTCAATGGAGAATAGAATACAACAATTTGGTCTGCACATACCATCGATGAAATTGGGAAATAGCAACATCGCATCATTGTTCGTCATGGCGAAACCATATGTCATACAGCACATCAAACTGTTGACTATTTGACGGAGAAAATATGGAATTAATGTCTCATTGCCTTTATGACCTGATTTATTGCCTGACTACTTCAAATTTAAAAAAACACCTGGAGCGTGAGTTTCATCACGTGAAAAAAAACTGTTGCATCCGTCCAAAACCATGTTCGTGGGTATCAAAATCAGAGTGGAAAAAAATGATTCCAGAACTGGTTCTAATCAATGCAAAAGTACGAGGGCTATTCGTTTATTAATTTCCGCTTTCGTGATGGCTAAATGCACTAGTCACGAATCTTGCCGCTCTTCTTTGGACCTTCTCAATCTCATGAATCAGACCAAACTGGTAAAGGTCCCATACAGACGATCAATACTCTAAGACTCGACGAACTAACGTATTGTAAGCAATTTCCTTTGATGAAGGACTGCATCGATTGAGGATACTACCAATGAACCGCAATCTAGAGTTCGTCTTGCCCGTTACTTGTGTAATCTGATCATTCCATTTGAGATCATTTCGAACAGTCACACCTAGATACTTCACGGATGTTACACTTCCAAAGACTGAGCATTTATTTTGTACTCACACATTATTGAGGATTTTCGCCTTGTTATTCGCATTAGGTTACACTTACTAATATTGAGAGATAACTGCCAGTCAGTACACCACGCATTTATTTTCTGCAAATCCTCATTGATTTGTTCACAAGTTTCGTGTGATACTACTTTCCTGAAGACCACAGCATCATCGGCAAACAGTTATATGCCGCTGTCAGTACCATCAACCAGATCATTTATGTAAATCGTAAAAAGCAGCGGACCTATTACGCTGCCATGGGGCACAACTGAATCGATACCACAGACATTACCACTGTTCCGCTGCAGTCAGCAATGGCGTATGTGGGAGGCGCTACTGAAGACACGACCTCTCCCTCAGCATCGCAGCGCCATCGCACAGAGCTCGATATAGAGCCGAACTTGGACTCTCTCTGACCAGTACGTGATCTCCGATGCAGCAGTCAGCATCATCTAGTTAGGACAGCAGTGCTATTCAAGTCTCAGATGGAAATGCGCTTTTGTAAATGTTGAACTTGTACTTCAAGAGAAGAGTTACAATTGTGCGCATCAAGTGATGCTTCACTGTTCAAAGACAGTTGTAAATATTCGACGCATTCCTGGAATGCACTGTTACAAAGTTAAGTAAATTTTTTTATCATTCTTATAATAAAGTGAGCTAATGTTTCGTAAATTGTAGTTTCGATCAGCCGTCTCCCAGAACGATCAAAGAACCCATAGTTATGAATGGACAACTGTAGTTTTGTCAAGTCATAACAATCTCAGTACGCCGCCTCCATCTGGCCACAGGCAACTCTTGTCGATAAGCATCACTACAACAAATACAGTTAAAAGTCAATAGGGAAGGTGTCACACAAAAACATCACTCACAAACTTTCTCGGAAACAAATGAAATTTATTGACGTGAATCACCCTAAGCAAATCTATTGCTTTTATCCAATATCATCTCCAGCTAGCTAATGGCTCTCTTTTAACTGAACAGGTCCTCGCTGGCCAACCCGTTACACTCGCCGAGAAAACCACGAAATTGCCAAGCAGTAATCCTCGCTCACACCCAGGAACACACTTAAAATTACCTGTCTCTTCCGTACTGCGCTAGATAACTTGGTTGATGACTCAGGATCACCAACTTCCTGCTTCTGAAATACACTACAAAAACCCAGCTCTACTCCTAGAGAACACGCTACACGACTTTTACATCACAATTGAGGGCTGTAGACGGACTACTCGGTTTCACGACCTCCAAAACGGCTGCACGAAATTATTTGACACATACGCCTTTCAACTAATCAGAATCAGGAGGACAATGCAGGCATTCCCATCAGCCCGTTGCTGACCCTGGGCGCGTGGGACATATGGAAGTGTCCAGTGCTCATTCTTATTATTCCGATGGTCACCTTTCAAGTTTTTAGCAAATCAGTGAAAGAAATACCTTCTTTGACGCAAATCGTTTTATTTTTTCTCGAAATCGCGTTTATAACTTGACATACGAGGCCTGTTGGTTTATTTAGGTCCGATAGGTCGGGAAGTGGAAACCACAGTGAAAATCAAAAATGTTTTATTTGTGACAGTTATCTACTTCTCTACATCGCCGCTCCGAGTTAGAAATTTGTTGGAGCGTCGTACCGACTTTCCAATGCCCTTGTCGTAGAAGGCAACTGCATGTGCTTCCCACCAATTCTCTACGTTGGTCTGCAGCTTGTTGTGTATGTTAAAGTGTTGTCTTCGTAGCCAGCGAATCATGTGAGCAGATGTGAAACTCACAGGGAGCCTAGTCCGGGCTGTATGGTGGATGATTGAACACTTCCCATCGAAAACGCTGCAGGAGCGCCTTTAATGCCCCTGGAGTGTGCAGTCGAGAACTGCCATTAGGAGGAAAAGCTTGACAGTTACGTTATTGGAGCTGCACGAAATCAAGCGAAATCTCTCAGCAGGAACTCTTACTTGGCGAGAGAGATTGTTTATGTGGCACCTTTAAGTGCTCACTGTGCGCTCAGAACTGAAAAGAGTGACGTGACGCGATCGACGAGCATACTAGAGACACTGCCCAACCTATCTGTGCAAAGCATGTTTCTTTCTTCTCCAACTCTTCTTAATACTTCTTCATTCCTACTCGGTCTTCCCACTCCACTTTTTCCATTCTTCTCCGTATCCACATCTCTAGTGCCTCCAATCTTCTTTCATCTTCCTTCCTCAACGTCCAGGTCTCCGCACCATATGAGTGCAACGCTCTTGATGTAGCATTTGGCAAGTCTTTTCCTCAGATCTTTGTTTAGCGGTCCACAAAGTAATTTCTGTTGCCTCTTGAATCCTTCTTTTGCCATTGCAATTCTTTTCCTAATTTCTGTTGAGCAATACATATCATCCATTATTACACTTCCCAAATAATTGAAGTTATTCACGTGCTCTATTTCCTCTCCCCCTATTTTCATACGGCATTTTCTCCCCTTTCCTCCAATTACCAAGCTTTTCGTTTTCTTCTTGTTAATCTTCATTCCATATTCTTCTAATTTTATGTTTAGATTTGTTCCCTGTCTCTCGCACTCTCTGCCATCACAACCATGTCGTCTGCAAATCTTATACAATCCCTCTCCGACTCCCTACATACAATCTAAAATAAAATGTAATAAAATAAAATACAAATACCCTCGCACCACGGACGAGTTATCCGAATGGACCGGAAATGTACAAACAAATGATTACAGATACAGAAAAATTGGATGATTTACTCTAGAGAAAGTACTTCACAAATTGGGCAAGTCAACAAAGCGTCGGTCCACCTCTAGCCCTTATGCAAGTAGTTATTCTGCTTGGCATTGATGGACAAAGATGTCGGATGTCCTCCTGAGGGATATCGTGCCAAATTCTGTCCAACTGGCGCGTTAGCTCGCCGAAATCGCGAAATGGTTGGAAGGCGTAGAATATGATCAACGTAGCGCTGTGCTGTAACGGTGCTGCAGATGCCAACCAAATGAGTCCTGCTATGAAATGATACGGCACCCCAGACCACCACCCCTGGCTGGCGTCAGTCAGGTTGATATTCCACTGTGTCTCCAGACACGTCTTCGCTGGTCATCCAGGCTCAGTTTGAAGCAAGATTCAGTAGTGAACGCAGTTCTATTCCAGTCGGTGAGATTTCCCGCCGAAGATGTATCTGGAGCCGCTCCGGACAGCGGTGAGATACGAACCCGATTGGCGCCAGCCGTACGACCCGACAACTAGGAGTGGTTCTTTTTTAATGAAGAAATTGCCAAACAGCCGTGCGATTTGAGAAATTATTTTATTTTATTTTCACAGCCACTTACGGTAATTCACTATGTCATTTTCTGGTCCCATCTGCATCTCTTGTACAGACTTAGTATTGGTTAAAAACAGTCTTGGTTGCAATGTTTTAGTTTTTTATTTTTCAAGTACGCCTTTCACCTTATTTAGGCATATTCAGGTTGATCTTAATTTGGTATTTCTTAGAACGATCGTTTAGACAGTGTAGCCAAAGGGCATCGTCGGATACTTCAGGCCAACATCGCCTTCGTTAAACTCAGTAAAAACTTCCTAGATCTAAAGGATCGTTCTAAGAAATACCAAATTAAGATCAACCTGAAGATACCTAAATAAGGTGAAACGCGTAGTTGAAAAATAAAAAACTAAAAAATTGCAACCAAGACTGTTTTTAAGCAATAGTGTTAAGCACTGGTTTGCTGTATGCCACATATGGACTGGAAGATTTCTTGTACAGACATTCAAACGTGTCGCTATTGCCATACTGGATCCAACCATAAATGGACAAAAATTTAAATGTCGTGTGACTAGGGTCTCCCGTCGGGTAGACCGTTCGCAGGTTGCAAGTCTTTCGTTTTTACACCACTTCGGCGACTTGCGCGTCGATAGGGATGAAGTGATGATGATTAGGACAAGACAACAGCCAGTACCTGAGCGGATAAAATCTCCGACCCAGCCGGGAATCGAACCCGGGCCCATACGATTCTGTCGCGCTGACCACTCAGCTACCGGGGGCGGACCATAACTGGATGCTGAATTCGTATTTCAAGGGCTTCCTTCGAAGGCCTGACGACAACAGTTGTCAAGGAAGTGAAGATACTGACGTTCTTACACTCTTAATACCCAGAGACGGAGTTTTGTAAAAGGCTGTCTTGACGTTGTGAACTGCAGGCGTTAAATCAGTGTGTTACAACATAGTGTGTGTGTGTATGTGTGTGTGTGTGTGAGAGAGAGAGAGAGGGAGTGACAAGCGTGTCTCTCGCTGTGTAATTAACGAGACGAAGTGTTGAGCCGCAAAGCGCCAAACAAAGAGGTGATTAGTTACTGGCTGCTTCACTCCGCTGTTAAAGCAGCCATAGCACGCCAGAGAGGTCACTAGCGGCAAGTTCGTACTAACCTACGAAAAGCACGCTGAGCACACGTATTTCGCGAAGAAACAAGCAATGGTATCAGAGGATACAAGTACACTTCAAGCAGTTTGATATGTCGTCTACTAAAACAGAATTTTTAAGCATACGGAATTCAGCTTGATTCAGTCAAAACTTAAACTGTCTTACATAACATGAGTAGTCCACAGCTCGTGGTCTAGTGGCGAGCGTTGCTGCCTCTGGATCACGGGGTCCCGGGTTCGATTCCTGGCCGGGTTGGGTATTTTCTACTCTCGGGGACTGGGTGTTCGTGTTGTCCTCACCATTTCATCATCATCAACATCATCATCATTCGTGACAGTGGCTAGATTGGATTCGGTAAAAAAATTGGACAGTGCATAAATTGGGCGTTTGTAGGGCGCTGATGACCGCTCAGTTGAGCGCCCCACATCATCAGAACATAAGTACTGCCTGTAACAGTTAGGCTATTTTTAACGCAAAGACCTGTACATAAAGTTCGACAGGTTTTGAAGTACACTATGTGGCCGAAAGAATCCAGACACACAGCTGAAAATGACTTACTAGTTCGTGGTGCCCTCCATCGATTGATGGAATTCAATATGGAGTTGGCCCACCCTTAGTCTTGATGACAGCTTCCATTCTCGCAGGCATACGTTCAATCAGGTGCTGGAAGATTTCTTGGGGAATGGCAGCCCGTTCTTCACGGAGTGATGCACCTAGGAGAGGTATCGATGTCGGTCGGTAAGGATGTTACTGTGTGTAACCACTCCCCCACAGGCCGTGCTTTATCAACAGGTGCTCGATCGTGTTGAAAGATTCAATCGCCATCCCCGAATTGCTCTTCAACAGTGGGAAGCAAGAAGGTGCTTAAAACATCAGTGTAGGCCTGTACTGCGATAGTGCCAAGCAAAACAACAAGGGGTGCAAGCCCCCTCTTTAAAAAACACGACCACACCATAACACCACCGCCTCAGACTTTTGCTGTTGGCACTACACACGCTGGCAGATGACGTTCACCGCGCGTTCACTACACCCACACCCTGCCATCGGATCGCCACATTGTGTACCATGATCCGTCACTCCACACAACGTTTTTCCAATGTTCAATCATCCCATGTTTACGCTCATTACACCAAGTGAGGCGTCGTTTGGCATTTATCGGCGTGATGTGTGGCTTATGAACAGCCGCTTGACCATGAATTCCAAGTTTTCTCACCTCTCGCCTAACTGTCATAGTACTTGCAGTGGATCCTGATGCAGTTTGGAATTCCTGTGTAATGGTCTGGGTAGATGTCTGCCTATTACACATTCGGACCCTCTTCATCTGGCGGCGGTCTCTGTCGGACAATAGAGGAGGTCGACCTGTACGCTTTTGTGCTGTACGTGTCCGTTCACGTTTCCACTTCACTATCACATCGGAAACAGTGGACCTAGGGATATTTAGGAATGTGGAAATATCGCGTACAGACGTGTGATACAAGTGACGCCAAATCACCTGACCACGTTCGAAATCCGTGAGTTCCATGGAGCGCCCCATTCTTCTCTTTCACGATGTCTTATGACTACTGAGGTCGCTGATATGGAGTACCTGGCAGTAGGTGGCAGCACAATGAACCTAATATGGAAAACGCATGTTTTGGGGGTGTCTGAATACTTTTGATCACATAGTGTACATGTAATACAGGTAACGATGAAGAATAAGATCAGACGCGATAAAAAAAAATACAGTTCTACAAAAAATATGATTCCATCAACACTACATTATAGTAGTTTAATTTGGATTCTAATCAGAGGAGTTCAGCTGAATGGAAAATGTAGAAATTAAAATTCTAAGAAGAACAAAAACTTTGTGCTTAAGCGACTGACTATTCTAAGACGCGGTGCAATATAAAAAAGAATTGAAAGTTGGTTCAATTTACAGCAAAAAGACGAAATAATGAGTTTTAGTTTTACAGCACACACTAGGTGGAAGAAGAAACATGGAAGGAGCTAAACAGAAAGATATATGATTCCTGTAGACAGAACAGGCGTGAATCTTGATCCGTAAAGTGAGCAAGAACAAGGAGGTTACTTTCTTACTTAATTAATTTTTCGTTTAAGTTTGTCTATGGTATCTCACATCCATTAATTGTGTGTCGGAAGAAACAAATAGCAAAATCCTCTTTTCTCTCATTCATTGATTTTTCTTTACATTTCTGTTCAAATTTCTCCATTTATACATTGGTTTCTCTGTTCATTTAATCCTACACGGAATGTGACACCCAATACCTGTCTCCTCAACTGATGTAGGATGTGTTAGCTGCATTGAGCATCACTCACCTGAATTACGACATAAGTATGCTTTAGTGAGTTCTCCAAGGTTACACTACGACTGCTGTGGGGCAAGTATTATGTACTCGTATAAGCTACTAACTTGCTTGATCAGTAAGGTCTGTTAAGTGGTGTGGAATTGCAGAACGAGTAGAAAGTGCTGGCAGCTAATGACCTAGCTCATCGCTCCTTAGGATGTAGCCTCCAAGGTCATGGCCTAAGTCCAAAAAAGCTTTTCCGAGCTGTCAGATATTCACGGTCAGATAAGACACAGCCAGGTAGCAAATAATGGCGCACAGCAAAAAATCGTGACGTAAGAGTCTGGCAGCGAAATGATCTCTCCTTGCAGACTATCTTACCTAAAGCACTCCGCAAACTTCGCCGAGACGACGGAAATGTGGTATAAATCTGCTTGTATAGGTACCGCACGAGGAGGGACAAACTGCACAATGAATCTAACCTCAGTACCTACAATACATAACCAATCCTGGACATGGACCTGACGTATTGTACACGACAATGAATTTGGGGTGGTCTATTTCTCGAAATAAATTCAGTAAACATGTATGTAATTCCTTTTGACTATTCAGGTTGATAAAATCAATCAAGCGAGGTCTCATTCAAAGATCCCTTCCATAATCCTACACGTGGAACTGCCTCACTTTGTCAAGATTGCTCATTTACTGAAAAACAAAACTCAGAAATTCGTAGCAGGAACAGAGGCCAAGAAATTCGTAGCAGGAAAACAGGCCAAGTTGTGATATCTTGATCGAAATAATATCCCAGTAAGCTTCTAAATTTAATCAGGAAACTTCCGCCTTCGGTTATTTGCAAAGCAGTTGTCAGTGTTAGCAGAATTCCCGCTGAACCCAGAGTGTAGAAATGTGCGGACTTAGTCGTCTTACCTTTGAACCCAGTTTGTAAATTTATCTGACTGGCGTCTAACGCACAGAAATACTGTAATTAATTTTCACACATTGTGACGTATTTTTGTTATACCAACTGCAAAAAGTAAAACGCATAGAATAAAAAAATAAAAAAAGAAGAAACACAATTATAAATAACCATATGTCGAAGACAAAAAAGCTCGGAAGCTTACATAAATCATTGGGACAATTTTTTAAATAATGGTAAGTGACAGAGCCTTAATGAGAGGAAGCAGAAGAGTAGGTTTATTACAGTTTTTTGACACCTCAGTAGTTTGACTTTCTAGATTGTGAGGACACAAGTTATTGTTCCGAGAACCTCTTGTCGACCCCTATTCAATAGTCTGGGAATTCTGACATTGCCCTCACAGTATATATTTTCTTTAATGTCGTTTGTTGTTAGCAATATTAGCTTATTCCCAAGAGTTAGCAGCTTTCACTCAGTTAATACTAGACAGGAATCAAATCTGCATGTGGAATGCACTTCCTTGACTCTTGTGCAGAAAGGAGTGGACTATTCTGCTGCATCCATTTTCAATAAGCTACCACAAGAACTCTAAAATCTCAGCAGTAGCCCAAACACTTTTAAGTCCAAACTAAAGAGTTTCCTCATCGCTCACTCCTTCTATTCTGTCGAGGAGCTCCTGGAAGAGCTGAAAAATTAAGCAAATTCCAGTGTTACATTGTCGATTTTCTTTATTTAAACTTACCAATTGTCGCCTGAATACGTTTCTTGTATTTCATTTTATCTGTTTCTTCTATCGTGTTATAATTTCATGTATTGACTCGTTCCATGACCGTGGAGACTTCTCCTTAATTTGGTCCCACGGAACAATAAATAAATAAATAAATAAATAAAAACATAAAGTTACAAGTAAGGTTGGATATCTAGTAAGGTCGTTCAGTCTTTTCTCAGAATATATTAAGAGAATTTGCAAACCCTATCAAACAGCATTTATTTCATATGTACTACATAGTCTCTAGCACGTTCTATGGCCTTATGCCAGCGTGATGTAAGAGGATGTATTCCCTCTTGGTAAAAGCCCTTGTCCTGTCCTCCTTTCGTCACCTGTAACGATCTGTGAAAGAGATCCTCTCCACTGTCCTCAGTCTGTGCCATCACTTCAAGTAGTTTTCTTTAAATCTTGTGGTCTCATTAGTGGAACACATTCTGAGTACACCTTCGAATATGTATTGTGTGGTCTGGTGTGGGCATTGAGAGTATCTTTGAGTGCCCAAGGGTCTCAGTCATTGCACACGCACTTCTACCGGTCACCAACCAGTAGGTGTGTACCCTACTGTCGAGTTGTGATGCACCTGTCTGCAAGTATACTGGCATCCGCCTCCACCATGTCGGTAGTAGTGGCCGTGAGAGGTCGTCCCGAACGAGGCGATCACTGAACTCATTGTTTGCTCTTCCAGACGCTTTAACCCTCTTTACCCATCGCCCAGCAGTATTCCTATCAACTGCATCATTACCACACAATGCACACAAATAATTATGGATTTCATCAAGGTTACTTTTTCCGCAACAGAGAATTCCATTACAGCAAGTTGCATGTAACGAGTCTCTTTCTTAGACACTGTTTTACTGGTGCTCTGCCTTCTGTCGGAATTGTTTAAAACTTTGCAGACGTTCAGAAGAACATCAGATTTAAATCTGAAAGGACAATTTCTTATATACATTAACGACTGTAAAAATGGGTCATTATTTACTGGACGAGCCCCCTGACTGCATAAAGTTCGTTTAACCATCACGTACTCAGTTGTTGACAAACAGCTGTACAGAGCGACTTTGGAAGCTGTGTTACTTATTGTTTTTCAGTGTAATATTACAAAGTGGAACAGCAAGCGGACATCTGATGCCCGCCGCAAGACGACCATCTGCTTTCCTAAGTGTTGTGTCGCCATTTCCCATTGTTAGATCATTTTGGTAATACCATTAGTTTTCAAACTGTGATCAGTGATATCAGTGCCGTCTCCAATCGTTAGTGTTCCTCTCTATTCACATTCCATTTTATTTTTATCATGTAGCAGCACAAACGTACAACATGTCTGAAATGTAAATCATCACTTACTGAAACAGAAACATGCCCCGCCCCCACTCCCATCCATCTCCTCTAATCTCTCCTGCTCCCACTCTCTCCCTCTCTCTCTCTCCCTCTCTCTCTCTCTCTCTCCCTCTCTCCACAACGAACAACATTTTCTCAGGTAACAAATGAAAAAAATTATAACCCACTAGTTCCGCTCCAGGTTTTCTGGATGGATTCCTTGGCTGTTGGGTGTTTACTGGAATTAATAATCCTCTCCTAAATGTGCCTGGAAACACCTTTGTCCTGTTACCAACACGATGCGATTTCGGGAAAAGGCCAGAGAGTTTACAAAGGCAACCCTGCACGTTTGGGATTCCTATTAGAGGTTGTGCATCCTTGCCTTCCTCTGACTTTTGAATTGGTATCCCCAGCCAGCTAAACAAGGAGCTACATTTTAATGTGGACACCAAAGCACGATGGAGTTCGGCGTTTTTCAAATCAACGCAACTCAAAGTTAATAAGAGACGGGACTGTTCCATCATGGTACACAAAACACGTGAGAACACTGTTGCAGAAGCAACGAAAACGGCATGCCAAATTCAGAAGAACGCAAAATCCCCAAGACCGGCTAAGTTTCACGGAAGCTCGAAATTTAGTGCGGACGTCAATGCGATATGCCTTTAATAGTTTTCACAATGAAATATTGTCTCAAAATATGGCAGAAAACCCAAAGACATTCTGGTCGTATGTAATGTACACTAGTGGCGAAAAACCGTCAATACCGTCACTGCGCGATAGCGATGGAGATGTTACCGATGATGGTGTCGCTAAAGCGGAGTTACTAAATACAGTTTTCCGTAATTCCTTCACGAAAGAAGACGAAGTAAATATTCCAGAATTCGAAACCAGAACAGCTGTTAGCATGAGTGACATAAAAGTAGGTCTCTTAGGTGTTGCGAAACAACCCAAATCACTTAAGGTCCTGATGGCATACCAATCAGGTTCCTTTCAGAGTATGTAGACACAACAGAGCCTTTCTTAACAATCATATACAACCGGTCATTTGACGAAAGGTCTGTTCCTAAAGACTGGAAAGTAGCACAGGTCATACCAGTATTCAAGAAAGGAAATAGGAGTAACACATTGAAGTATAGACCCATATCACTGACCTCAATTTGCAGTAGGATTTTGGAGCATATACTGTACTCGAACATTATGAATCACCTTGAAGAAAATGACTTATTGATACATAACCAAAACGGATTCAGAAAATAACGTTCTTGTGCAACATGAAGTAATGGGTGCTGTCGACAAGGGATGTCAGATCGATTCCATATTCCTAGGTTTCCAGAAGGCTTTTGATACCGTTCCTCACAAGCGACTGTTAATCGAATTGCGTGCATATGGAGTATCTCTCAGTTGTGTGACTGGATTCGTGATTTCCTCTCAGAGAGACCACAGTTCGTAGTAATAGACGGTAAATCATCGTGTAGAACAGAAGTGATATCTGGCGTTCCGCAAGGTAGTGTCATAGGCCGTCTGTTGTTCCTGCTTTACATAAATGATTTAGGTGATAACCTGAGCAGCCCCCTTAGATTGTTTGCAGATAACGCTGTAATTTACCGTCTAGTAAAATCATCAGACGGTCAATTACAATTACAAAATGATCTAGAGAGAATTTCTGTATGGTGCGAAAAGTGGCAATTGGCACTAAACAAAGAGAAGTGCGAGGTCATCCACATGGGTACTAAAAGAAATCCGATAAATTTTGGGTATACGATAAATCGCACAACTCTAAGGGCTGTCAGATGGACTAAATACCTAGGAATTACAATTACGAGCAACTTAAATTGAAAAGACCACGTAGATAATATTGTGGGGAAGGCGAATCAAAGACTGTGCTTTGTTGGCAGAACATGTAGAAGATGCGACAAACCCACTAAAGAGACAGCCTACATTACACTTGTCCGTCCTCTGCTGGAATATTGCTGCGCGGTTTGGAATACTTACCAGGTAGGACTGACGGACGACATCGAGAAAGTACAAAGAAGGACAGTTCGTTTCGTGTTATCGCGCAATAGAGGTGAGAGTGTCACTGATATGATACGCGAGTTGGGGTAGCAGTCACAGAAACAAAGGCGGTTTTCTTTGCGGCGAGACCTATTTACGAAATTTCAATGACCAACTTTCTCTTCCGAATGCGAAAATATTTTGTTGACACCTACCTACGTAGGGAGAAATGATCATTATAATAAAATAAGAAATCAGAGCTCGAACGGAAAGATTTAGGTGTTCCTTTTTCCCACGCGCCATTCGAGAGTGGAATGGTAGAGAAGTAATATGAAAATGTTCCATAAAAACACGGGAGAACTGCCGGATATCAGTAACGTCCTGCCACGATATTTCGGAGCAGAGTCTTCTGGCCATCTTCAGGTGAGTGCCACTGGAGTAGTACTGGCGAGTACGCGCTGAGCGGCTTTAAATAGCAGAGCTCAGCGCGTACTCGCCAGTACTACTACAGTGGCACTCACCTGAAGATGGCCAGAAGACTCTGCTCCGAAATATCGTGACAGGACGTTACTGATATCCGGCAGTTCTCCCGTGTTTTTATGGAACAATCAGTACGCCGGGAAAACTTTAAACATCACAAATATGAAAATGGTTCGATGACACTCCCGCCAGGTATTTAAGTGTGAATTGTAGAGTAACCATGTAGATGTAGATGAAGACGAATGGGGCTCCATAAGCAGGGAATTTCATGGCGGGCTGAAATTGCAAAACCACTCGTCAGTGACGTGCTGCAGAAGTCATTAAACCTGGACAGTGACGCAGTGGAAGGGACTCATTTGGTCGGATGAGTCTTGTTTCACTCTGTTTATAACTACTGACAGAGTTTTCGTCGCGAAAGTGGAATGTGGCGGGGGTTTGATGACGATGTGAGCAGCCGCATAGTGGTATTGCACGGGCCCCATGATTGTTCCGGAAAGTCGCATTACTGCCAACCATTATGTAACCATTTTGGCTGATCAGGTCCATCCCGTTGTGCAGTGACTGTTCCCCAATGGTGTTGCTGTGGTTTTGTGAGCTCGAGGATGAATTGTCGCATGCACCCTGACCCCCACAGTCACCGCATATGGATATTATTGAGCGTTTGTGGTCTAATAAAAATGGCTCTGAGCACTATGGGACTTAACATCTGAGGTCATCAGTCCCCTAGAACTTGGAAATTATTAAATCTAACTAACCTAAGGACATCACACAAATCCATGCCCGAGGCAGGATTCGAACCTGCGACCGTAGCAGCAGCGCGGTTCCGGACTGAAGCACCTAGAACCGCTCGGCCACACCGGCCGGCGTTTGTGGTCTACTTTGGAGAGAAGGATGCGTCATCGCTTTCCATCTCCATCATTTTCACCTGACCCTGCCACTATTTTTCAGGAAGAATGGTATAAAACCCCCTTTAAAAACTTACAGCACCTGCATTTACCCATTCAGAGATTCGGAGGCGACTGGAAGCTGTTTTAAATAATAAGGCTTTTGACATGGCTGTCAATCAGCGACTGTTGTATAATACAAAATTTTGGAAAACACAGCCCTCAGTCGCGAACACAATTTGTGACCTAGGTTTCGGTGCCACCAGGGACACCTTCCTCGGACAAAATCAAAACTAAATGTTACAGCATAACGCACCAAAAAATACGAAAACTGCGGTCATACCTGACAGCGTCAGATAGTCAGAATTAAAATAAAATGCAACAGAGGTGCAAGGTACTAGGGGCTGCCATGTGTCCTCTGCTACAGTCAACACAAAACTGAAACATCATGTGACTTGTGCGCAACGGCAACTTCAAGACAATACCGCCATCTGGTGGATAATTGGTAAAACAAGCTATTTTGTAAGCATATCTCGTAACTGCAGAGAGGAGCCGGCCTTGGTGGCCGAGCGGTTCTAGACGCTTCAGTCTGGAACCGCGCGACTGCCACGGTCGCAGGTTCGAATCCTGCCTCGGGCATGGATGTGTGTGATGTTCTTAGGTTAGTTAGGTTTAAGTAGTTCTAATTCTAGGGGACTGATGACCTCAGCTGTTAAGTCCCATAGTCTCAGAGCCATTTGAACTGCAGAGAGGGAAATAAACAAACACCTGAACGGTTGTAAGTAGGCTGTTTATGTTTTCTTATTGGCAACGTTACATAGCGCTCTGTATGAAAATCACTGGCTTTGCTGTGTGCAGTCTGTAGCTAGTTTGCATTGTTGTCTGCCATTGTAGTGTTGGGCAGCGGCAGCTGGATGTGAACAGCGCGTAGCGTTGCGCAGTTGGAGGTGAGCCGCCAGCAGTGGTGGATGTGGGGAGAGAAATGGCGGAGACTTGAAATTTGTAAGACTGGATGGCATATATATTATGATTATTAAGGTAAATACATTGTTTGTTCTCTATTAAAATCTTTCATTTGCTAACTATGCCTATCAGTAATTAGTGCCTTCAGTAGTTTGAATCTTTTATTTAGCAGGCAGTAGTGGCGCTCGCTGTATTGCAGTAGTTCGAGTAACGAAGATTTTGGTGAGGTAAGTGATTTGTGAAAGGTACAGGTTAATGTTAGTCAGGGCCATTCCTTTGTAGAGATTTCTGAAAGTCAGATTGCGTTGCGCTAAAAAAATATTGTGTGTCAGTTTAAGCACAGTCGTATATAATTTTTCAAAGGGGACTTTTCATATGTTATGTAAGTAGGCTGTTTATGTTTTCTTATTGGCAACATTACATAGCGCTCTGTATGAAAATCACTGGCTGTGCTGTGTGCAGTCTGTAGCTAGTTTGCATTGTTGTCTGCCATTGTAGTGTTGGGCAGCGGCAGCTGGATGTGAACAGCGCGTAGCGTTGCGCAGTTGGAGTTGAGCCGCCAGCAGTGGTGGATGTGGGGAGAGAAATGGCGGAGACTTGAAATTTGTAAGACTGGATGGCATATATATTATGATTATTAAGGTAAATACATTGTTTGTTCTCTATTAAAATCTTTCATTTGCTAACTATGCCTATCAATAGTTAGTGCCTTCAGTAGTTTGAATCTTTTATTTAGCAGGCAGTAGTGGCGCTCGCTGTATTGCAGTAGTCCGAGTATCGAAGATTTTGGTGAGGTAAGTGATTTGTGAAAGGTACGGGTTAATGTTAGTCAGGGCCATTCCTTTGTAGGGATTTCTGAAAGTCAGATTGCGTTGCGCTAAAAAATATTGTGTGTCAGTTTAAGCACAGTCGTATATAATTTTTCAAAGGGGGCGTTTCATATGTCGACCCTTAGCCGAGGATACCTCACTGGAATCTTCTGATTTTTTCTTGTAGTTTGTGTGATTAGTGTAGATTTTGTTTATTGCTATTGCGTAATTGTAGAGAGAATCTCCTTTGTAGTTGCAGTCTTTCATTGTTGTACAGTAAAACAGTTGTGGCATGCATGTAGATTTGCACCAAGTATTTCGCAGCTGCGCTTGCAATTATCTAGATATTATTTTCAGTGCTATGTTAATGTGTTCTCCTATTTTTGCTCTTCAAATTGTGTTTTTCTGTGTTGTCGTGTGAAATATTGTGACAATAATGGCGTGTGAAAAACGTAACACTAGGCTCCAAAGTAAACTGAGAAATAATAGTGACAACGAGCGTAGCTTATCAACACCACTGTGTAGTGAATTAACAGACATTCGAAGTAGTAATTTGGTAATTGTGCATAGGGAAATGGAGCGGGCGGCAAACAATGGCGTAGGCAGTGAAACAATTAGTGAACAGGGAAGCATTATCGATCGATCGCTTGGCAACAGTTCGCCTCAGGAATCCGAAATGACAGGACACAATTTTGCAAATACTGTAGATTCAGGTTTTGCGTCCTCACCGTTTTCTCAAATAAGTCAAGACACATTTTCTGCTTGTCAAAATGTGAATGTTGCCGGTGCAAATGCACTGCCGAAAAGCGTAGAGGAACAGATGACAGGACACAATTTTGCAAATACTGTAGATTCAGGTTTTGCGTCCTCACCGTTTTCTCAAATAAGTCAAGACACATTTTCTGCTTGTCAAAATGTGAATGTTGCCGGTGCAAATGCACTGCCGAAAAGCGTAGAGGAACAGATGACAGGACACAATTTTGCAAATACTGTAGATTCAGGTTTTGCGTCCTCACCATTTTCTCAAATAAGTCAAGACACATTTTCTGCTTGTCAAAATGTGAATGTTGCCGGTGCAAATGCACTGCCGAAAAGCGTAGAGGAACAGATTCCAGACACTAATGCATTGTTATTACAGCTAATGCAACAAATGGAACAAAATCAGAGACAAACACAGCAAAAGTTAGACACAATGGAACAAATTCTTCAAAAGTTAGAAACAATGGAACAAAATCTTCAAAAGTTAGACACAATGGAACAAAAGCTTCAAAAGTTAGACTCAGTGGAACATAAGATTGAACAAACACGTGAAGATTTAACTACTGAGTTACATAACATTGAATCGAAATGTCAAAAAGTCTGTAATGATGTAAAAACACAAATTTGTGAGCATTTTCAACCTTTTTTTTCGCGGCATGAAAATGCATTACAGAATCACGAAGCAGCCATAAAAGAACTCCAAACTATTGTTCATGAAAATCACGACACCTTGCAAGCTAAAATTGACTCAGTTTCATCTACCGATTCGGTTACGCAACTTGCAAAAACTCAAGAAAACTTAAAGGACACAGTAGATACGATCTCAACACAAATGGACACTCTGAAACTTGGTTCAGAAAAACACACTGAGGAAATAAGTACACTGTCGGAGAAAGTAGCTGAATTTCGGATCAGTTCACTAACTTATCTGCAAAGGTAGATGATGATCTGAATGACACAAGACCTGTAGCCATCACTGACACAGAAGAGTATGAACAAATTAAGAAATTCAAACAAAATCAGAATCAAATTAATACGCAATACAAAAGAGAAATCCGGGAAGTACAAGATCAGTTGGCACAAGTAATACAAAAATTTCATATTTCAGAGGACACTCGCGCTCCAACACGGGATGAGGAACTTAGAAATACGGAAAAGCCACAAAATAATAACACAGGGCATTTAGGAAATTATGAAAGAAATTGGCAAGGTGCACCGAATTTTGAGATGGAACCGCTGACACGACGTAACAATGACCGATATGCTACTCGCCGACACGATGATTTTGACTATAAGCTGTTCATTACTACACGTAAATTCAAAACGTTTAAGAATTCTGCCAACGACATTCATCCACAAGCGTGGCTCCATCAATTCTCTCATTGTTTTCCTCCCAACTGGTCATTGGAGCACAGGTTAGAATTTATGTGTGGCTACTTGGAGAATGAACCAGGTATAAGAATGCGATCGGTCATTCACGATTGTCACAGTGAAGGAGATTTTTATCATGCCTTCCTCTCACCATATTGGTCTCAAGCTACACAAGACCGAGTAAAACATAGCATCATAATGATGAAACATTTCGAACAGTCTGGATTTTCCAGTCTTGTGAAATATTTTGAAGACATGTTGCACATGAATCAGTACCTGTCAAACCCATACAGCCCCTCAGAACTCATCCGCATTTGCTTACTCAAATTGCCTGAACATTTACGACATATTATTTTAGCAGGACGTTGCAAAGACGACATTGAAGCTTTTCAGGGACTGTTACAAGAACTGGAAATTGACACTGACAATCGCGGAATGCGAAAACAGGAGCACAACAATTACAGGTCACATATGTCACAATTCCGCCATGAAAGAAATAATAACTGGACACGACAAGGCTATTCTCACAACACATATCATGACCAAAACAGACACCACCCGTATGACAACCATTGGCAGAGTAGTAATAATTACAGGGAAAGATCACCTCTCCGCAGTAGTGACTATCACAGAGACAATCAGAGAAACAGACAATTTGGGAACCAAAATAATTATTATCAAGGGAGACAGAATAACTTTAGACGCAACGGTCCAGTGCGCAGTTACAATTCAGGGAGAAATTCTCCACCACGTGACCGACAAGAAAGAAACTATGCAATCTACCGACATGACGACAGACGCTATGATTGTAACGACAGACCTGAATTGCATCAGAACTGGCGGGATTCAAACAGAGCAGGGCCCTCTCGAGGAGGTGAATTTGTAGAATTTAGGTCTCCAAATCCCAGTAACGACGCGCGCCAACAAAGAAACAGACAATGACTCACACCGCAGGCAGCCATGTGCGCCCGCTGGCTCAGGGAAAAATAACATAGACGCTAACCTTTAGAAAAATTTTAGCATTCCTTACCGACGTGTAACACATGATAATTGCGTTGAAGTTGAAACTCTGCATACTAGGAAGAGTAAAGGTTTACACCACATTTCACATGTAAAACCGTTTATTGAAAGATAATCTGCTTTTTAACTTTGTCTTTGCCATAAAACTTTTCACTTCACATTTCTAGTATGCTTTGTCAGACTTAAGAAACTGTTAACATGCAACAATGTTTGAAGTTAAATATCCAGTCAAGAACCAAGAGAATTTATTTAAACAGAAATTACGAATGCATTGTTATTGTGAACAGACGACACAGTGTTATTGTGTGTGTGCAATCTTGCTTGTTAGTTGCACGATTACGTAACGACTATAAGGCTCACATACTTAGAACGTTTGCCAGTACTGCTAATGAGATTTTAATGCACCATTTTGGTTTACTTGAAAATACATTCTGGATTTAAAGTACTTTCAGTGAGATACCAGATGACACAGTGGTTAGTTTATGTGACAGCTACACGATTTTATCACGACACTACTAATGAGTGACAATTTACAGTGCTGCTTTTGCGGTGTTTCTGTTTTATATCTGCACAGTTTTCTGAATTATTCTGGAAAGTAAAACATGTTTTAGTAGTAACTTTTGTGGTATAGCTACAGTGAGACAGCCTCTTTCGTAACACAACAATACGTTACAGCACAGTACTTTTTTCATCAGAACAATAAGCGTAATAACTAAGATATCTATACGCAAAGCATTTCACTTTTGTTTATCATGAGGTAAGTACATTGACTTCTGCACAACTTAGCTTTCGAAGGTCAATAACTACGACACTTCCACAGAGATTATCTTACAGCAAGACGCACATTTAGCGCTACAGCACACGTATTTGAGTGATTAATTTTGTACTTAAATCATTTATTTTTAAAGATATTTGAAGTACAATGATAAAGAGGTTTTCCGTAGTACATTTCATTCCATTGTTATAATCTGTAACACCTGAGGGTATAATTACATTAATCCTCAGGGGGGTACACGCTTACTTTGTGTACCATGTGTTTGGCAAGCACAAGGAGCCCTAGCTAATATGGTATTTGCTTATACAACTTTACACATCGGTACCATATTTCTCCAACACAGAATTACACAGCCACCTGATTATTTAACAGAGAAACAAACATTTTTTTTACTACATCAGTGACACATGTTTACGCAATTACACAGTTGGGTAACTTCACACTTACGAAATTGTATTTTGTCTGTACTGTGTGAATTGTTCATATTTTTTTGGAACCATTGTGATACTATGAGAGCTTTGAATGATGTATTTGGTATGGGATCACGATTTTTAAAGTACGTTTGAGGTAGATGACACTATTGGAATGAGCAGAGAATTTTTTTTAGGTTTTGACATTATTGCAGAAAGCTACGACATATGAAACGTCCCCTTTGAAAAATTATATACGACTGTGCTTAAACTGACACACAATATTTTTTTAGCGCAACGCAATCTGACTTTCAGAAATCCCTACAAAGGAATGGCCCTGACTAACATTAACCCGTACCTTTCACAAATCACTTACCTCACCAAAATCTTCGTTACTCGGACTACTGCAATACAGCGAGCGCCACTACTGCCTGCTAAATAAAAGATTCAAACTACTGAAGGCACTAACTATTGATAGGCATAGTTAGCAAATGAAAGATTTTAATAGAGAACAAACAATGTATTTACCTTAATAATCATAATATATATGCCATCCAGTCTTACAAATTTCAAGTCTCCGCCATTTCTCTCCCCACATCCACCACTGCTGGCGGCTCACCTCCAACTGCGCAACGCTACGCGCTGTTCACATCCAGCTGCCGCTGCCCAACACTACAATGGCAGACAACAATGCAAACTAGCTACAGACTGCACACAGCACAGCCAATGATTTTCATACAGAGCGCTATGTAACGTTGCCAATAAGAAAACATAAACAGCCTACTTACACGGTGTACATGAAGTAATTGCATTAGCGGGATACTACATGAAATAAAATACAACTAATGAAAGACTGGCTGTAGTACAAAAATTCCAGAATAAATGCATAAAGAAGACATATACGAAATAATCCATTAAATGACATTACTGCTTACTATAATAGATACGTTATCAAAACCAAAAAGGTTTTTTTTTAATTTACGTATATGAGCCGTAAAAAGTAGAAAGAAAAGGTATCTCTGAAACTGCAGGAATAAGTTGGTACATCTTCCGCGCAACTACACTTGCTCGTTGAGAAAAAGTCCGTCATTCGAAAGTAAATGCTTGAAAATTTCCAGCTCCTCCAAAATATCAAGTTTACGCCCTTTTTTTTCAATATGCAAAATTTCCAACTTCTCAACCCCTTTAGGGGAGTGCCCTGTGATTAACAGGTGATCTGCAAAAGAAGAATTAGGGGCACACGAACCGTTTTTCCTCAGAAAATGTTCTTTACAGCGAATTGAAAAGGCACGTCCTGTTTGACCATTATAATAGGCACTGCAAGTGTCACATGAAATCTTGTAGACACCAGATTTCTGCAGAGGGCTAGTAGTTGACTTTAAATTATGGATGATATTTTTTCTCAAGCTGTTATTTGTAGAAAAGGCAGTTTTACATTTGTTTTAAATGCCAATGGTAATGCGTTGTGTTTTTGGTGTTTTTGCATATTTTTTCTCCACTTGCTGCACACTTTGCGTTTCCACTGAAATACTAACGATTCGCGCGCCTTACCATGTAGCACACTTCACGCCAGACTGAAATTTGTTACAGTCCGTTCCCAGCAATGGTAAAGTAACTGGTGCAAAACACTTGCTTTTTTTGCGCAAGAAGTACAGTTGCCGAGCCAGTTAATTTCCACTGTTTTGGAAATGGCAACGATGACAGCATCCAGTATGTAGGCTGTCGGCCCGCTACATTATCTGATGCACTGCAGTCATTTTCTCCGTAGCTTTCTGTCGGGCGTAGCACAAAGGGAGCCGCGCTATGGAAGTGAGGACGCAGACATGCGTCATTGACCCGGCATCAGTCTGGGTCGCAGACTAGTTGATCCCATCGTCGCGCAGTGTTGGCACTGTGACGGCACATTCCGCCAGAGTTTATCCCCCAGCATCTGTTGCTGTTACTCAAATGTTAGCACGGCTTGTGCAGATGCGAACGTGATGGTGGCCCAGAAAACTCGTGATTCGGTGAAGCGAAAGTGGAGTGTTTGATGTTTAATTCCATACGCTTTGCTGCATTGACAAGCTTACAGACGGAGAACTGAAGCAAAATTGCGTCCCGTACGACGCTCTAACGCGAACGACATATCTTCGCACACTTACAACGACTTAGTGGCTCTGTAGACGGTGGTGGACATATAATTACTCTGAAAACGAATGTCGAGATATTTGACAATTGTAGAATCTGCCTTGTTAATTTATTAATGCGAAGATTAAATAAGTAGAACTAGATCGAACGTAAGATAAAGTTTTCGTCAACCTGAAGGTTGGTTTGGAGACACCAAAGTGAAGTGCACAACGTACCCGTTGGTAAGATTGTAGAACTAGAGCAGGAATTGCACAGTCTTGTCAAGAATTATGAGGAATTCGGGGTGTTCGAAAAATTTCGTCACTCATTTCAGAGGCGAATTAAGTATTGGACACAAATGCGGGGACAGCAGGAGCGAAAGCACGATACACTACATTTTCACAAGTAACTTGCTGAAATAGTAACAGCTAAAGTAGGCCACTGTTGAAATTTGACCCGAATTAAAAGAGGACTTAATCGTTAAGTCTACATTTCAAATATATTTGTACTAACTAGGACATTATTCCGTACTATAGTCAGTGACACCGATTAATCACACGTTCACAGTTACCTCGCAAACGGCGGGTTCTTCTTTACTGCAACGTTTTTGCTTTATTACACTGTACTTTTGTCCGTGTCGGTTATAATATTAATTATAAAACAGCCTTTACATGACATATTATACATAAGGACAACGTATTTAGAGTCATAAACAATCGCATTTCTGTAACGAGCAAGGGATAAGCACACACTCTAGCTTTCCGACGCTGATGGCTTTTTTTGGACTTAGCGAATGATAGGTAATCGCCTGTTCAGAATTTATCAGTTACCTCATTCCTATTGCCGTCTGTCATTCATGTCGCCAAATAGTCACTTAGCCTGTGATGGGAGACAAGGTCGTTTGCATCATCTTTCTGTTATCCGACTAAATTTTGTTCCGTATGCGACTCAACTGTTTGCGAGGCAGATGTGGGAAACCAGACGGGATTTGCTTAAACGAGTGCCGGAAACCACCTAAAATCGAACTCAACATGGACGAAGTATGAAATGAAAGCCGTTAATCAGCCGCGCGGATCCAATCCAGTACTGCTTTTCTATATCAAGCAGGCTGGAGCGCTACGCGATTCATTACTTGTGTTTGTAAAATCGCAAACAAATTTTGATTCTTAGTTACTACTTATCAATGGCGGTTGTGAAGATATACTCTACGAGTTCCAAAAGCATGTCAGCAGTCCTAAATTTCTCCTGGTGTGCAGATTTTTGGCTTTTACACAACGTATCAACAGTTTACGACTGTAATAAATAATTCGAAAATTAAAGTCGCGATTACAGAATTAGTAACTGCTGCATTAATTTGCCGGAAGAAAATTTCGCAATCCATTATACGAGGCAAGTTCGGAAGGTAAGTATTGTTTTGGAGAAAAACTCTTAAAAACATATTTTCAAATCAAAATTTATTTTTACAAGAAAGAGCATCTATGAAACTACTTCTCTACATAGTTTCCACCATTGTTCAGACATTTGTCATAAAAACAACTTTTCTATTCCCTCTTCACTGAAATATGCCGCCGATAAGGACAGCTATTGCTGAATATCGTTTCTTGCGTCGCCATTGTTGTCAAAGCGCCTTCCTTCAGCATCACGCTTAAATTTCAGAAAGAAGGAGCGAGAAGGGGGCTGTACGGCGTGGAATGCTCAGTCAGGGCTTTTGCTGCTTTATGACAAAACTCACGGCCCCATTCAGCTGGTGTCACCCATAGCATTGTTCAACATTTCGAAAGGGAACAGTTCGATCACCCGCCGTACAGTCCCGATCTTGCATCTTCTACCACTTAGTTCTTGAACTTAAGCGTCATCGTCATTTTGGAGGAAGACGTTAAGACGTTTTGACAGCGATAACGATGCTAAAAACGTCGTTCAGCAGTGGCTGCCTTCACTGGCGGCGTCTTTCTATGAAGAGGGCACAGAAAAGTTGCTTTCCCGCCATGACTGATATCTGAACAATATTGTCAACTATGTAGAAAAATAGTTTGCGATCCTCTCTTTCTCCTAAAAATAAATTTTGGTTAGAAAAAAAATGTTTTATGAGGGTTTCTTTTTTCCAAAACGATACTTACTTTCCGGATATGCCTCGTATTTTTATACTGCAGTGACACTGTCAGTGGGTGCCTTTTATGCTCACATTCCATTTCATGTTTTATGCGGTTTATATTTATATGAATCACAGCGTGAGAGACCAGCTGCCGTTAGCATTGTTAAAATTGTTAACGAGGCAACCTTTGATGAGTCTATAGAAAATACATATTATGTTATTAATGTTGCTAGTCCTTTTCCATCCTGGTGACACATTATAAAGTGTTCAACACCCTACATTGTAGGTCACCGACAAGCAGCTCTTCAACCAAGGGAGTACGTTACAGATATTTCTATGAACTGGGCAACTTACATTCCTCTCAACCGCTGTCTGTTCACTTACTTTCAGGAAACAGAACAACAAATTGCTAAATTTGAATTTTACACTTAAACTCAAGAATTTCGCTAGGCTTCGTTATGTGTTCTGTTATACAGGGTGAGGAAATTGAGACAGGGCAGTCAAAATATATCCAGAATGAACACATGTAAGGTGCTGTAGTTTTCGCTAATATACAGCGGACGACGTCGCATATTTTCTGACGTATGTGAGTAATTTTTAACGTTTGTAGCTGCAAAATTATGGCACTGGTATTTTTTTATGGAGCTATGCGCATTATCTGTGGCACTGGAAACAGCCTTCAGAGAGGACTTCGACGACATAACACTTGTGGAACTTGTCCAATAGTAAAAAGGTAACAACGCTATAAACCACTGGCTCTCTGTCAGAAGAACAGGTTCCACAAATTTCTGTCCTACTGTCCGAAATGTGAGCAAACGCAGCTCTGGTATGAACTGGTTCGTGTGGTCCACCTCTACGTTTGATGCCCATCAGTCTGTGCCCTGAGGTTGTGGTGGTCAGATATCTTGCCCTTGAAGCTATTCAGCCTTTCTTAGAGTGTACCACTTCTGAAAAAAGTGAATACGGCTTCCGTTTAGGTTGAGTGTCGCTAGGCCGCTAGATCAACGGTACGATGGTGCGCTGAAACGTATCCAAACGAAATCGATGCGTCAAACATTATGAAACAAATTGAAGAAATTGGAAGTGTGGAGAATAAAACACGCCAACGAAAAAGGACAACTGTGAGAGAATGCTACAACATTTTAGGAGAGGTAGCACACAAACCAGACGTCATAACATACACTCCTGGAAATGGACAAAAGAACACATTGACACCGGTGTGTCAGACCCACCATACTTGCTCCGGACACTGCGAGAGGGCTGTACAAGCAATGATCACACGCACGGCACAGCGGACACACCAGGAACCGCGGTGTTGGCCGTCGAATGGCGCTAGCTGCGCGGCATTTGTGCACCGCCGCCGTCAGTGTCAGCCAGTTTGCCGTGGCATACGGAGCTCCATCGCATTCTTTAACACTGGTAGCATGCCGCGACAGCGTGGACGTGAACCGTATGTGCAGTTGACGGACTTTGAGCGAGGGCGTATAGTGGGCATGCGGGAGGCCGGGTGGACGTACCGCCGAATTGCTCAACGCGTGGGGCGTGAGGTCTCCACAGTACATCGATGTTGTCGCCAGTGGTCGGCGGAAGGTGCACGTGCCCGTGGACCTGGGACCGGACCGCAGCGACGCACGGATGCACGCCAAGACCGTAGGATCCTACGCAGTGCCGTAGGGGACCGCACCGCCACTTCCCAGCAAATTAGGGACACTGTTGCTCCTGGGGTATCGGCGAGGACCATTCGCAACCGTCTCCATGAAGCTGGGCTACGGTCCCGCACACCGTTAGGCCGTCTTCCGCTCACGCCCCAACATCGTGCAGCCCGCCTCCAGTGGTGTCGCGACAGGCGTGAATGGAGGGACGAATGGAGACGTGTCGTCTTCAGCGATGAGAGTCGCTTCTGCCTTGGTGCCAATGATGGTCGTATGCGTGTTTGGCGCCGTGCAGGTGAGCGCCACAATCAGGACTGCATACGACCGAGGCACACAGGGCCAACACCCGGCATCATGGTGTGGGGAGCGATCTCCTACACTGGCCGTACACCACTGGTGATCGTCGAGGGGACACTGAATAGTGCACGGTACATCCAAACCGTCATCGAACCCATCGTTCTACCATTCCTAGACCGGCAAGGGAACTTGCTGTTCCAACAGGACAATGCACGTCCGCATGTATCCCGTGCCACCCAACGTGCTCTAGAAGGTGTAAGTCAACTACCCTGGCCAGCAAGATCTCCGGATCTGTCCCCCATTGAGCATGTTTGGGACTGGATGAAGCGTCGTCTCACGCGGTCTGCACGTCCAGCACGAACGCTGGTCCAACTGAGGCGCCAGGTGGAAATGGCATGGCAAGCCGTTCCACAGGACTACATCCAGCATCTCTACGATCGTCTCCATGGGAGAATAGCAGCCTGCATTGCTGCGAAAGGTGGATATACACTGTACTAGTGCCGACATTGTGCATGCTCTGTTGCCTGTGTCTATGTGCCTGTGGTTCTGTCAGTGTGATCATGTGATGTATCTGACCCCAGGAATGTGTCAATAAAGTTTCCCCTTCCTGGGACAATGAATTCACGGTGTTCTTATTTCAATTTCCAGGAGTGTAGTATGCTGAATGTGCGAGTGGAATCAGACAATGGACCGTCACCCAGTACTACATTCCAACACATTTCATCCTTTCCAAATTTCGCTCCATCAAAAGCTTCGTAGCAGAAAGTATCAAAACTGGTTGCAGTTCTACGAATGGTGTGAAAACTGCGAATTGATGCGGCGTTTCTATGCAAGATTTTGTTTAGTGGAGAAGTATCGCTTAGAAACCGTGGATAAATCAGTCTTGGCAATATGCATTTCTCGTCAGTTGAAAAAGAACGCTGGCCGACAGAAGGCGATGAATCAACACCTTTTTCTGTCAACCTGTAGTGCGGGCTTTTTGGAAATCGCGTGACCAGTCTCTGTTTTATTAGTGAGCCTCTAAATAGTCACAAGTATCTACAGCTTCTAACAGATATGATGCGGCAGATGTTGGAAGATATCCCTCTGGAGATAAGGCAGGCCATGTGGTAACAACATAATGGATGTCTCGCCCATTTCCCGCAGACATTATAGACATTCCTAGCAGAACATTAGGAGATACTAAGATCGATCGTTTGGGAACACAAAACCGCCTGCGCGATCCTCAAACTAGAGACCTCGGACTTTTATCTCTGGGTAAAATTAAAACAAAAGCTCGGCAAGTAGATTTTCGAAGACTTGAATGCACGCCTGTACTGCTATGTGTTCAGATGAAGGGCAAAGTACAGTATTGTCTGGCCGGGACGTATCAGTGCTCCAAATCAGATTCCTGAATACTTGATGCAACATTCATCAAAATAAACAATCGATCTATGTGCTGGGGAAAACAACGGGACAATATATTTGCTCGTTCTGGACATATTTTGGGTCGTCTACCTTACCAGTCTCACTCTTGGGACAGTTCGCCGAGGAGGAGGATCGGTTTGGATTCCGTAGAAAAGTTGGAACGCGTGAGGCAATACTGAACCTACGACTTACCTTAGAAGATAGATTAAGAAAAGGCAAACCTACGTTTCTAGCATTTGTAGACTTAGAGAAGGCTTTTGACAATGTTGACTGGAATACTTTCTTTCCAATTCTGAAGGTTGCAGGGGTCAAATACAGGGAGCGAAAGGCTATTTACAATTTTTACAGAAACCAGATGGCAGTTATAAGAGTCGTGGGGCACGAAAGGGAAGCAGTGGTTGGGAAGGGAGTGAGACGGGGTTGTAGCCAATCTCCGACGTTATTCAATCTGTATATGGAGCAAGCAGTAGAGGAAACAAAAGAAAAATTTGGAGTAGGAATTAAAATCCTTTGAGGTTTGCCGATGAAGTAATTCTGTCAGATACAGCAAAGGGCCTGGAAGAGCAGTTGAACGGAATGGACAGTGTCTTGAAAGGAGGATATGAGATGAACATCAACAAAAGGAAAACGATGATAATGGAATGTAGTCGAATTAAATCAGATGACGCTGAGGGAATTAGATTAGCAAATGAGACACTTAAATTAGTAGATGAGTTTTGCTATTTGAGAAACAAAAAACTGATGGTGGTCGAAGTAGAGAGGATATAAAATGTAGACTGGCAACGGCAAGGAAAGTGTTTCTGAAGAAAAGAAGATTGCTAACATCGAGCATAGATTTAAGTGTCGCAAAGCCTTTTCTGAAAGTATTTGTAGCCATGTATGGAAGCGAAACATGGATGATAACTAATTTAGACAAGAAGAGAATAGAAGCTTTCGAAATGTGCTGCTGCAGAATAATGCTGAAGATTAGATGGACAGATCACGTAACTAATTTGGAGGTACTGAATAGAATTTCGGAGCAGAGGAATTTGTGGCACAACTTGACTAGAAGAAGGGATTGGTTGGTAGGACACCTTCTGAAGCATCAAGGGACCATCAGTTTAGTACTGGAAGGAAGCGCGGAGGGTAAAAATCGTAGAGGGAGACCAAGAGATGAATACACTAAGCAGATTCAGAAGGATGTAAGTTGCAGTAGTTACTAGGAGATGAAGAAGCATGCGCGGGATAGAGTAGCATGAAGGACTGCATCAAGCCTGTCTCTGGACTGAAGACCACAACAACAACAACAAGTGATGATAGGAGAATGTATAATACCTGGATATACGGGTGTAACGGCTAAAGACGCAAATATTTTTAAATGTTGTACCTTAATATGTACAAGCTTCAGCCTGTTGTTTGGTTTGTCTCTGCATCGAATAGTCTTCCCACAACCACATCACAAGCTTTAGCACCTGATGTTTTCCGCACGGTCGTAACTGCACCACTAAGTGGACAACGTCTTTCAGTGTAGACTAACCATTTTGCGTCAACACATCCGCACTACAACACCTGACCTACTGCGCATAGGAAAATAAGCATACGGCTTGCTCGTGCCATATGTACTTTGAGGTACTACCGAACATAAAAATGTACTTCTTGTAGTAGCCGTAATATTAGTCTGTAAATGACATAAATACTTATGTAACGTTGTTCAGTACACCATCCGCAGTCACCAGTAGAAATATCTACACTTGTACCTCTACACCTTGTATGTTGCCCAGTGGGGTGACAAAGTCATAAGTATAGGCATGTGTCACATATTCAAATGTGTGAAAATATATTCTAGAAGTAGAATAATACAGCACATTGTGTGTAATGCTGTTTTGTTAACAGTACAAGAAACTTCGTTACAGTAGATATCGTTTCGTTCTTATTTGTAGTTGGGAGTTTTGAATTGAAAGTGTATCGGTAATTGCTGGTTTTGAAGTTTAGTAGGCTGAACAGTTTTCTTTGAGCGTTTAAAGTGTTTACGTAAGTGGAAGTACGCGAAAATTCGTTATTTTTATTTTATTTTTTAGAATTTCTAAGGGACGTGAAACTTTTAAATTTTACTTGCAGGGAAGAAGATGAGCTATCTTTACCGCAGTCAGATGCAGAGCATTTCAGCCAGAGTCATTATTTGAATTAACGACTGAACATTCACCGTGGATTAATTTACGCCCCTATTGCGCGTGATCTCACCTGGACCGGAATTAATACTCTAAGCGCATCCGGAGTAGGGAGTGGTGTTAGACGGACAGTTATAACTTCATTCACTGACCACACACACATTGTGCACAAGCAAGATCTGTTCAGCAACACCAGATCTGGTGCCCAAGCTCGAACAACATTAATTTGTAATACATTTATTAGGGTTTCTGTCAATACTAATTTGTTTGCGACACCTAATTATGAATCTTTAATTGCAGTTGGTGGCCATTTTGTTCCACAAATTCATGAACATTCATGAACTTACATCATTCTCAAAATGTTATATTCATTTAATTACATTGGTGTTAAGAAAGTTTAATTTAAAAAATCAATGCATTTGCGACAAGTTAAATTTGTGTGCCGGTCAGAGATTAGAAAACTACGCGCTTGCTTTTCACTGACAGTGCTCTTCCAGCCGGGGGCAAGTGTCCATCTTTCACCAGTTTGAATCAAATGCTTTACTCGTCACAAGTTTCTCCCTGTCTCCCAAATCCACTGTGGGAAGTGAAGGTCTATAGTCAGTTCCCAAGACTTCTAGGGATGTCTTTCTCCGTGAAATGCTTTGACTGACACTCTTGCTTACAGTTCCAACTTGCCTACAACTACTGAACACTGCGTTTAATACTCTCAAAGAAAGAAGAAAACATATTTCAGTTCAGATATCAATGCTGTTTTATGATGTGTATTTTCCCCAGGGGGTGATTACCGCAACTAAAACAGTTTAACACATACTGCTCAGTATTGTTCACAATTTGTTACCAGTACTAAAGGGCGTAGCAGGCGAGGGACATGGAAGGGAGGCAATTGAACCCAGAGTCATTTGTCGTGAAATCTTTAAAACTGTTCCGTCACTCACTGTGAGACTAACATATCACGTCACCTACACCCCCGCCTCTCCCCCGTCCTTCCACAGATACTCGGTATGTTACATTTCTGTCAATAACTCGTATGAGGAACGACAGCAAATGTCACAAGGAACGACATAAAGTGGTGGTTTCCTGTATTTCAATATGACAAAGCAGCAATGGCCTTTCGTTACATTTCTCACGTTTTCGAGATTGAACAGAGCCTCTGTAGTTCATCTGTGGTCACAAACTTTCGTTACGGTAAAGAATCGCCTCCAAAAATCTGCTTGGACAAGTTTATTTCGTTGCTAAAGTTCCACCTTACCAGTTCAGCGACGCCAGACAGGTAGCAGCCAGTTTAAATAATTCAGTTGTTTTTTATTGAAATGGACATGTATTTTTTTTAATTTTAACGTAAAATATTTCGTCTAAAGACAGCAGGAATATGGTTATCGTTTCAAAGTGCAGTTGGGCTTACAAAACATTCGTCCGACGGACGCTTCGGTAGATTCGTCGGCCTACACCACCTGTCAGGTTGTATTAAAGTAAGAGAGAGAAAATATTCAAAGAAGAGCTGCACAATTAACGTCGGGTTCGTTCATTCAGTTCAAGAACTTCACAGAAATGTTCTGCGAACTCCAGTAAGAGACAGTGGAAACACGACGTCGAGGCCCTTATAAAAGCTTACTGATAAAATTCCGAGAACATCCACTTCAAAACTCGTTAACAAGCGTGTTGCTTCCTCCAGCACACATCTCAGGTAATGATCATGGTGATAAAATTATAGAAGTTCCCTCTTACATGACCGCTCTTCCCGCGCACCATGCGTGTTAGGAATACTTTAGATGTGTGAGGATTTATTTACCCATAACATCAACTCTTAAATGTAGCCAGAAATTTTGCATATTTTATTGTTACATGCATTATACAACTTGTATTACAGTACCTCTTATATTTAGTATGGAATCTAAAATTTAAAAACAGTAGTTACAAGAGGAGTAGAAACAGTGACAACTACAGCAAAAATAACAGAAGTTTATATTTCCGTGGGGGAGCTGCATAACAGAGATACTCTAAAGGGTAGATTTGAACCGTGGGCCCTGGCAGTAACGGAAGTGGGAAAGGACGAATAACAGGCGAGAAACAGCAAAACTCAAGTATAGAACAAAGTAGGAAAACAAAGCTTGGAGAAATCACTTAAACGGGAAAAAGAAAGAGTAACTGAAAGTAACAGGTGACTGCTCTACTGCTAAACAAGGAGAAATGGTCATTGCGTTAATTTTTAGGACAGAAATTACGAAAATGATTAAAGGAATGTTTCAGTATTAAATTACGAAAATGATTAAAGGAATGTTTCAGTATTTTCTTAACTGCAAAATGATGCTGACGCTTTTGTAGAGGGTATGGTAGCTCGTTCCAACCGCTGGAATCTATGACTATAACCAGAATACTAGAAAAGTTAGATCTCTGTCGCTATTATAATGACATGATTCGTACCTGATGTTTGAGGCGAGATAATGAGGCTCGCGCACCTTGAGAAACCGACGAAGCGTGTCTAATCTAGCCACAACCATCCTAACCGAGCGTATGAGACAATGACTTTGTCATACAGGTTGATGTTGCAGACGTAAAGCACACAAACAACTGTAGTCTATAGTTTTCGGTATTCGCGCCGTGTTCATTTACGTAGCAATAGTAGGAGTCGGCAAGAACGAATGACTACACAAGTTTCTGGTTCACATCCTGCGGAAATACATTCCAAAATTTCTAGAGGACGCGGAGACAAGCGCATGTCTTCATGCACTTGATGACATCTTTTCTGCGTGGAATACAAAGGAAGTAATGTAGTTTTCTTTCTAGGTCATCAGCCTTTCGACTGGTTTGATGCTGTCCACCACCCTGTATCATCTTGCGCTAATCTTTTCTTCTTATCGTAAGTACTACACTCACTTTCCCCATTATCTGTTTTGCATATTCTGCTCTTTGTTAGCACCTAGCAGCGCCAAGTTCTCATCCGACAGCTGCCAGAGGTCGCGGAGTCGCTCCGACACGTGTTAAGGAGCTTGTAGCTGTCATAAGAACTGAGCCGTTGCGCGGTCACCAGTAAAAAGCTCGGAAATTCCACTCAGATAAACAAGTTTTCGTATGAAAATTAACTAACAAGGGGAACGCCTCAGACACGGCCAACCCATTCGGCTTATATTTGGCAGATAGTTGTATACAACCTAAAATGAAAGAATCTAAGATATTTTGGCTCAACCCTCCCCTCCCCCCCTTCCCCCACTCCCTTTTCTGACAAAACTACCATTAAAGCTGATGGAGTGCAATCGACTCGTAATTGACGAGATGGATAAATAACTGAAAAGAAAGCATTATTCATCATGTATGTGGTCCTCAAACGTATATATTCCTAGAAATGGAGGAAAGAAAATCTTTTTGGCTGCCACTTAACGTACGTGCAACGAAAGTGCCGCTGGTGTAGCAACCAAGGCAAAGGGGAACAGAGAACTTCTGTTCGATTCCCCTATGTATTCTTTTACTCGTTTGTATTTTTTCCGTTCCTAAATTGCTAAGTATAGGAGCGTTAATAAGGTAAGTATTTCAACGTGGAATAATAGAAGGTAGACAAATAAGCTTCTCAAACGACTCGGATTACTAAAGAACTAGAAACTTTGAGCCTCACTGTATGAAAAAAATTCCGAGTAAGTGTGCTGCGAGGGCGAGCGTTCGAACGTTTTTGCGTAAGATAGATAAACAATCCTTGTCGCAGTTGGTAGTATACACAAAATAACGCATTCGTACATAGCGCAGTATTCCATCGTAGCGTCTGGAAAATTGTTGCCCAAGTTCTGCTATACTTTTAAGGAACTAAAGATTAATTTGGTCCTCGTGGTATACATGGGTCAACCGTTTAACTGACTCGTTCAAAATTGTTTGCCTCACTTGCTCCATATCCGGTAAATTGACAAATTAAATTTACAAAACATATCTTGAGAACATTTTGGAACCATACGTTGCTGATAACAATTTTTGTCTGATATTCGATTCCTGGGTTGGACAAACTAATACTGTCATGAATCATCGCTCGTTCACGGATGTCGAGGATCAGCCGACTCGCACGGTAGAAATAATACCGACAAACAACTCACCTGTGTGTCAGCCAATTTAAAAACTTCCTTTTGAGGCTTCAAAATTTCAGTCTGCTCCTGGAAGACTAGCGGTAATAGCCCAACAGCGCGGGTGGGATAACTATTCCTAGCATAATTCACGATCAACTTTCAGCAGCGACTTTTCAAGCAATGTTATCGCATGCGTGCTAACCATCAAAGTTAATTCCCTGAAAATAATTGTTTTTAAATTCAAACCAAGTCTGTTTCCCCCCAAATCTTCGACAGAAACGATGTGATTGCGCGAAGATAGCGTTAATTAGAAGTTCTTGGTGCGGCGTGTACGTTTCTTTTCAAATGTTTATATGACAAGTACCACCAATCTGGATGTTCAAAAGAAATTGAGGTCATACAACAGAGTGTGAGAAAGAGCCATTGTACAGTGACCAGAATTAAACTTCCAATTTTTCACTAGTCCAAGTCGTTTGTCAAGTTTTACTGCCTACCTTGTTATTATTCCATACTGATTTACTTCCCTCCTATTGGCGGAGCGGTTCTAGGCTCTTCAGTCTGGAATCACGAGACCGCTACGATCGCAGGTTCGAATCCTGCCTCGGGCGTGGATGTGTGTGATGTCCTTAGGTTAGTTAGATTTAAGTAGTTGTAAGTTCTATGGGAGTGATGACCTCAGCTGTTACGTCCCATAGTGCTCAGAGCCATTTGAACCTCCTATTACTACAAATTTCAGAACAGAAAAAATATGAACGAAGAAAGAAATGCATGCGGGAATCGAAGTTTCTCCAGCCAGCGATGTTTTCGTTGCAAAGTATTTACATTATTGGTAGGTACATAAGCAGCAGTGAAAAAAGTTTTTTTGCTCGATTTATAGGAAAGTGAACGTTTGCGGACCACATATATGATGATGAAACATTCTCAGTTCTCAATCATACAGGGTGTTACAAAAAGGTACGGCCAAACTTTCAGGAAACATTCTTCACACACAAATAAAGAAAAGATGTTATGTGGACATGTGTCCGGAAACGCTTAATTTCGATGTTAGAGCTCATTTTAGTTTCGTCTGTATGTACTGTACTTCCTCGATTCACCGCCATGATTTCATACGGGATACTCTACCTGTGCTGCTAGAACATGTGCCTTTACAAGTACGACACAACATGTGGTCCATGCACGATTGAGCTCCTGCACATTTCAGTCGAAGTGTTCGTACGCTTCTCAACAACAGATTCGGTGACCGACGGATTGGTAGGGGCGGACCAATTCCATGACCTCCACGCTCTCCTGCCCTCAATCCTCTTGACTTTCATTTATGGGGGCATTTGAAAGCTCTCGTCTACGCAACCCCGGTACCAAATGTAGAGACTCTTCGTGCTCGTATTGTAGACGGCTGTGATACAATACGCCATTCTCCAGGGCTGCATCACCGCATCAGGGATTCCATGCGACGGAGGGTGGATGCATGTATCCTCGCTAACGGAGGACATTTTGAACATTTCCTGTAACAAAGTGTTTGAAGTCACGCAGGTACGTTCTGTTGCTGTGTGTTTCCATTCCATGATTAATGTGATTTGAAGAGAAGTAATAGAATGAGCTCTAACACGGAAAGTAAGAGTTTCCAGACACATGTCCACATAACATATTTTCTTTCTTTGTGTGTGAGAGATGTTTCCTGAAAGTTTGGCCGTATCTTTTTGTAACACCCTGTATATCGAGCTCGACAATTTTGAATCAACTACGCATCATGAACTTGAGGGCTAGTCCCCACAAAAACGAGGGAGACGGGGGGGGGGCTTAGCCAAAATATCTTTCAGTCTTTCATTTTAGATTGTATACAAGCGAACCGCCAAATATGAGCACCAAATCGGTTGGCCTTGTCAGGCCTTCCCTTGTAAGTGCGTCTTCGTTACCTGTGAAGACGTGTCCCGCAGCGGGAGTGAAACGCTAGGCACAGAAATACGCCTGGTCCAAGGCCTAATGTCTATAAAAACGATGTCACCCGGGTTGTGAATACGGCTGCGTTTACGATCGATTGTCTATAGAGTCTATTTCAACGTCTCAAAAATTAGCACGGTGATAAAGAGGCCGGAGTGGTATTCGGGCAGAGCTTGATTCTGATCACCGTCCAGTTACCCAGATTTATATTTCTCAAGCTTTCCCTTAATCATTTCAGGTGAACGTCAAAGTTACCGAGCGGAGTGATTCGCTGTCGGTAGAACCGGATGACACATCTCCGTCTGGGTATGTAGATGCTGGTTTTCCGTGCATTCTGTGTATCATTCAGTCCAATGCCGAGATGGTTCCTTCAACTTCCTAGGTCGGCTTTGAAGTGGTCAATGGGGTGAGAAGTCGTAAATTTCTTCTTCTAAAAAATTATTCAACTGAACCCATCTGACACAACAAGGTAATTCCTCTAATAACCATACTTATAACCCACAACATAAGTAATTTTATCTTACGTGTTCAACTTGCTCACATAACTTAACGCATACGCACTGAGGCTGGTCAGGCTCGGAGAAAAGTTATTTTTATGCGGTTTCTCAGATCTACTTAGAAATATATTGACTTTCTGTCCTCCGACTTGGGTCTCAGCCTCATACTGCAAACACAGGCATTCAAAGTACGAGAACACTTATACCAAAGTTATTAAGTGATCTCATTTTCCTTTTTTTGAGCGAAAGTTTATAGTCTCCCACAATCAGATGATTTCGGTGTCTATGCCCATTTTCAGGCCACCAAGACAGAAAAACGAGTTATCTATGTGTATTGATCACTGTAACATGACCATAGACGCTGAAATCAGTTTAGTGTGGGAATCTTGCAGAATTTCGTCTAATAATTACAGCCAAATAAAGGAAAAATGACGTCACTTGAAAATTTTGTACAGGTCGTGGACCACATTTCGAAGAGATTATTAAAAAGCACAGAGCAAAATTTACACATTTCGCTACCCATCTTTCGTTACCATGACTAGGCGATCACAGGAAAGGCTTCTGGTCGCGGAACTTACGTGTGGCATCACACGTTGACTCCTAAAACCAGAATTATTAGAAGTAAAAAAAGAACGAGAGAGATATTACGTGTCGACTCGCACAAAGTTAGTGAAAGTGGGCGATATGTCAAACGGTGAAGCGAGGAATGAGAGCGAGTAGACTGTATAAGGTTACACTCATCCACTAGCTGCTGTTCCCACGTGTAAAATCCACGTAAACTACAAAGAAGAAATAATTGTTTCTAAAGAAGAACCGACCTAGACGGTTTAAAATAACTGGAAAATTATCCGAAATGCGAACCGCAGCAGGATCGAGTGTCATACCATATCGTCCCTAGAACTTCTCAACTCAATCACCGTGTCAACATCAGACATATTTCCGTGATTCACTCAAGTGAAACTCGCACGGTTCGTTACAACAATATTGTTTGCGAAGTGTTCGCCTAGCCTCGTTGCGACAAAGGTCCGGAGCAAGTGGCGTACGCCGCCTAATGAGGCGTAATGGCCGGGCGCTTTGACACGGAACTTACCTGTGAGGTGTCCTCGCTCCAGTGACGACTCGCTGCAGGTGAATGGGCGGCCTAACGACCTGCCTCCAGGCGCGCCGCAGACGTTCTGAGAGCTCCGATTAGCCCACCAGCAGGACTACCGCTCCAAACGCCCGGCTGCAGCCGCGACGTCACAGTGCCGACCCGGCGTCCTCCAAAATTTGTTCTTCTCGGCTGATGCTGCTTATGCCCACTGCGCGCGGTCCGTCGTGCGCTTGTCGCCTTCTTGCGACTCCATCTCCAACGTGCCGGGGAGTGCTATACAGGGTGTTACAAAAAGGTACGGCCAAACTTTCAGAAACATTCCTCACACACGAAGAAAAAAAGATGTTATGTGGACATGTGTCCGGAAACGCTTAATTTCCATGTTAGAGCTCATTTTAGTTTCGTCAGTATGTACTGTACTTCCTCGATCCACCGCCAGTTGGCCCAATGAAGGAAGATGATGTTGACTTCGGTGCTTGTGTTGACATGCGACTCATTGCTCTACAGTACTAACATCAAGCACATCAGTACGTAGCATCAACAGGTTAGTGTTCTTCACCAATGTGGTTTTGCAGTCAGTGCAATGTTTACAAATGCGGAGTTGGCAGTTGTCCATTTGATGTATGGATTAGCACGGGGCAATAGCCGTGACGCGGTACGTTTGTATCGAGACAGATTTCCAGAACGAAGGTGTCCCGACAGGAAGACGTTCGAAACAATTGATCAGCGTCTTAGGGAGCACGGAACATTCCAGCCTATGACCCGCGACTGGGGAAGACATAGAACGACGAGGACACCTGCAAAGGGCGAGGCAATTCTTCGTGCAGTTGACGATAACCCTAATGCCAGCGTCAGAGAAGTTGCTGCTGTACAAGGTAACGTTGAACACGTCACTGTACGGAGAGTGCTACGGGAGAACCAGTTGTTTCCGTACCATGTACAGCGTGTGCAGGCACTATCAGCAACTGATTAGCCTTCACGGGTACACTTCTGCGAATGGTTCATCCAACAATGTGTCAATCCTAATTTCAGTGCAAATGTTCTCTTTACGGATGAGGCTTCATTCCAACGTGATCAAATTGTAAATTTTCACAAGCAACATGTGTGGGCTGACGACAATCCGCACGCAATTGTGCAATCACGTCATCAATACAGATTGTCTGTGAAGGTTTGGGCAGGCACTGTTAGTGATATCTTCATTGGGCCCCATGTTCTTCCACCTACGCTCAATGGAGCACGTTATCATGATTTCATACGGGATACTCTACCTGTGCTGCTAGAACTTGTGGCTTTACAAGTACGACACAACATGTGGTTCATGCACGATGCAGCTGCTGCACATTTCAGTCGAAGTGTTCGTGCGCTTCTCAACAACAGATTCGGTGACCGACGGATTGGTAGAGGCGGACCAATTCCATGGCCTCCACGCTCTCCTGACTTCAACCCTCTTGACTTTCATTTATGGGGGCATTTGAAAGCTCTTGTCTACGCAACCCCGGTGCCAAATGTAGAGACTCTTCGTGTTCGTATTGTAGACGGCTGTGATACAATACGCCATTCTCCAGGGCTGCATCAGCGCATCAGGGATTCCATGTGACGGAAGGTGGATGCATGTATCCTCGCTAACGGAGGACATTTTGAACATTTCCTGTAACAAAGTGTTTGAAGTCACGCTGGTACGTTCTGTTGCTGTGTGTTTCCATTCCATGATTAATGTGATTTGAAGAGAAGTAATAAAATGAGCTCTAACATGGAAAGTAAGCGTTTCCGGACACATGTCCACATAACATATTCTCTTTCTTTGTGTGTGAGGAATGTTTCCAGAAAGTTTGGCCGTACCTTTTTGTAACACCCTGTGCAACCGTCACTGTGCACAATACACAGGTTGATTCGTGTACTACGTACAGGTGACAAAAATACCACGAGAAACGCGTGCTTGAACGTAAATGCGGATGTTAGGCAAGCCTGCAGGTTACGCTACTGTATTTGTCCACGAAATCTACTCTGTAGGAATCAGCATGGGTTTCGAAAACGACGATCGTGTGAAACCCAGCTCGGGCTACTCGTCCACGAGACTCAGAGGGCCATAGACACGAGCTCCCAGGTAGATGCCTTGTTTCTTGACTTCCGCAGGGCGTTTGATACAGTTCCCCACAGTCGTTTAACGAACAAAGTAAGAGCATTGGACTATCAGACCAATTGTGCGATTGGATTGAAGAGTTCCTAGATAACAGAACGCAGCATGTCATTCTCAATTGAGAGAAGTCTTCCGAAGTAAGAGTGATTTCAGGTGTGCCGCAGGGGATTGTCGTACGGCCGTTGCTATTCACAATACACATAAATAACCTTGTGATAACATCGGAAGTTCACTGAGGCTTTTTGCGGATGATGCTGTAGTACATCGAGAGGTTGTAACAATGGAAAATCGTACTGAAATGCAGGAGGATCTGCAACGAATTGATGCACGGTGAATGGTGTGGCAATTGAATCTCAATGTAGACAAGTGTAATGTTCTGCGAATACATAGAAAGAAAGATCCTTTATCATTTAGCTACAATATAGCAGGTCAGCAACTGGAAGCAGTTAATTCCATAAATTATCTGGGAGTACGCATTAGTAGTGATTTAAAATGGAATGATCATATAAAGTTGATCGTCGGTAAAGCAGATGCCAGACTGAGATTCATTGGAAGAATCATAAGAAAATGCAATCCGAAAACAAAGGAAGTAGGTTACAGTACACTTTTTCGCCCACTGCTTGAATATTGCTCAGCAGTGTGGGATCCGTACCAGATAGGGTTGATAGAAGAGATAGAGAAGATCCAACGGAGAGCAGCGCGCTTTGTTACAGGATCATTTAGTAATCGCGAAAGCGTTACGGAGATGATAGATAAACTCCAGTGGAAGACTCTGCAGGAGAGGCGCTCAGTAGCTCGGTACGGGTTTTGTTGAAGTTTCGAGAACATACTTTCAACGAGGAGTCAAGCAGTATATTGCTCCCCCCCTACGTATATCTCGCGAAGAGACCATGAGGACAAAATCAGAGAGATTAGAGTCCACACAGAGGCATACCGACAATCCTTCTTTCCACGAACAATACGAGGCTGGAACATAAGGGAGAACCGATAGAGGTACTCAGGGTACCCTCCGCCACACACCGTCAGGTGGCTTGCGGAGTATGAATGTAGATGTAGATGTAAATGCAGAATGGCACCTGGCGCAGTACCCTCAATACATTGCAGTTATCAGACGTGGTCAAAACAGTGTTCTGCGTAGTTGCGACTGCATTACGTGAAGTGGATTCGAACGTGGGCAAAAAGTTGCTGCTCGTTTGGTGGGTGATACCGTAACTTAGGGAGCAGAAGTGCTTCGTGTTTCAAGAGGCACCATTTCGAAGATTGAAAACATTATCCGATAAGTAACAACGCGGACGGAAGTGTGTGTTGAGTGATCGTGACAGACGGCCTCTGCCGGCCGCTGTGGTCGAGCGGTTCTAGGCGCTTGTGGTGTTTTCTTTTTTTAAAAAAAATATTTATATTTTGATTAGATTATTACTCTCTTGTGAAGATTCAGATATCTGTTGAGTTTTGCACCACTTTTTGGCGGGAAGAGCAAAGACTTTTCAAAAAACTTAAGTACTGTAAGTTATAGTTTATCTATATTTCACCTGAGATCGTTTGCAGAAGGCGTAGCGTTCTCAAGATTAAAAACAGAGTTCGCATTGCCACTTAATTTATTTGTGTCGTGATCATGTTCGATCACGACAGAATATGAGACATAGCAAATACGAACAGAGAAACCTAAGGGACCAGACAGAGCTGGAAATTTTCTTTGCTATACTACACCACGCATTAAAAGAAGTTGGATTTAAATTACAACCAAGGTAAATAGCAATGCGCCTTCTGCCTTAACTACGACGTTTGCCGACATGCAGTTGGTCCCTGGTAACTGTATGAAAACTATAAAAACATAGTTATTTTTGTTGCTATTAATTGCAGATGGGTAGTATAGAAATACTTTAAGTAATAAGTAGGCACTACAGCATTTGGGAGCACAATAACCAATTTAATTACCTTAGTCAGTATTTCTAACAATAGGATCCGTACATTTGAATTTTGTACCTTGCTGACTGTTTCTTTAAATAAAGTCCTTTAACATTTTCGACATTTCATCTTAGCTGCACACATGAATTCTTACATAGCACTGCACAATAGTAATATTTTATAATAACTAGTGATTGCGGACCACGCCATATACGCATCCGCCGTCTTTAAAAAATATCACGACTGTGTTAACAGAAGAGGATTTCAATTCTTCAGCTGTCAAAAAATAAGAAACAAAATATCTCTATCGATGCAATTTATGAACAATTCGTATTCCGCGCCGTGGCGAGTAAGGTTGTAACCTCCGCACAATAAAATAATATGAATAATATTCACATTAAGTGTAACCTCCCAATAAAAAAAATTACGTAAGCCACCAATAATACAATGTGACTAATCTCTCAATAAAATTGTGGCTCACTTGTAACCTTTCAAAAATTGACTGTGAATTTAAACTGATAAATTCTGGACGTCAGCAGCGCTGCGTCATGGCCCTGAAAGATCATTCTAAATAAACTAAAAATTCTTACCTCAATAAGTTCGCCGGATAACGCATATATATCTGCTCCTATAAGAAATTTTTTCTGGCACAGCACAGTGCAATGCTGGCCGATAGATTTGTCATGTATAAAAAGAAACCATTTTTCTTTTCAATAATCGCGATGACCAAGGATTGGAGAAATTAGTAAATTCTTTAAATTGAAATGAATGATTGTCAAAAGTTGCTTTTTATGAGAAATATTATTATTAAGAGATTTTTAAAAAACATTTTCAAGGGGCTTGATACAACAATAGTACATATGCGCGAGGCTTGCTTTTACCTTATACTACATCGCTCAGGCACCGCCATCGCTCCACACGACCGGCCCAGCCAATTCCATACACACGACTGCTAGCAACTACTTACTCCTACTGCTACACAGTTCCTACTGCAGTCAACACTGCTCTTTGGTCTGAGATTCTCTTATAGCTTACATAACGCAGGCAGCGCGTGAGCAATCCATCGAAATTACATCTGCTCGAGTGCGCTAGCAGCAAATTCCTTAATCATGGACCTCTCACAAGGTATTCTTTGAAATATCAGGTGGTCGCTGCTCAGCGCCGATCTAAGAAATTTTTACACAGATGGGTTTTATGAACCTGCATGGTTAGATTATCGAATGTAAGTTTGTTTAAGCTTTCGAAACAGATACTAATATTACACGCTTCAGTCCGGAGCCGCGCTGCTGCTACGGTCGCAGGTTCGAATCCTGCCTCGGGCATGGATGTGTGTGATGTCCTTAGGTTAGTTAGGTTTAAGTAGTTCTAAGTTCTAGGGGACTGATGACCTCAGATGTTAAGTCCCATGGTGCTTAGAGCCATTTGAACCATTTTAGACGGCCACTGACGAGGATGGTGATGAGAAATAACAGGACGACAGGTGCGAAAGTCACTGCAGAGCTGACTGTCGCACTTGTGAAGCCCGCCAGCACTCAAACAACACGAAGAGAGCTTCATAAGCTGGGAATTGGAAGGCGAGCTGGAACTCCAAACGTACTCATCGGTGATGCAAATACCGATAACAGGGAAACGGTGCTGAAACCATAAAACCTGGATCAGACTTGTTTCACGCTGTTTGAAACTTCTGGCCGAGTTTACGTCCCAAGAGTGAAATATGGAGAAGGTTCGGAATGATTGGACAGCCATACCGTGGTGCACCGTGGGCCCTATGGTTAGTCTGCAAGGACGGACTACAGCCAAACAGTCTGTAAGAAGGGCAACCACACCTAAAATAATACATGACTGTTGAAACTGGTTCTTTCGTGCCTCAATACTGCCGATCGGCCGATCTAATTCAGCTGACGATGCTCGTTATCGAATTTCGCACACGCGTTTCTATCCAACTAACCTAAGTGTGCCTGTGCGAATTTCAGTGAGCATTTCTCACGCTTATTGGTGAACTACAGTTTCATTCTTTCTCTACGGTTGCTGATCTCTACAGCTCAGGTACATTTCAATAATTATTTTACTACTTTGACAGAAGACTCTGGGTTCTTGACCGAATGAATTCTTTCGTTATATTAACTTCCACATCCACGTTTTCTCAGCTTACGGATTTTATTTAGGACGCCCACCATCGGTGTTTAACAGCCTTTTAGTTTGATGACAACCGTTGAGCGATCGCTCACTTTCGTTTATAGCTGCGCCTTGGAACATCGTGATTTTCATCAGACGTGAAGTGATTACTCGTAAGTAATGAATACGAAAATTGACGATCAACAGTACCATACAATATTGCATTCTTAACAAAAGTTTTGCAAAGTTTATTAAATCCAACGGCGTTTGACGATACCTATACAGAATAACATTTGTGGTGAATGTTTTTAAGGTTTTCAAAAACATCTATTTATTATTTTTATTGTACTAACGTTGTAATTCTGTTACACAGAAATGCACTTGGGAGTGCATCTTTAAGGTGCGAAACTGGTCGTGGGTCTTTGAAAGGACTACAATAAATAGCTAATACGCTCAAATGAACTTGCATTCATTTTAATCTTAATTTGATAATAACACCTTGTGTAATATTTTGGCATAAAAGTTTCAGTTCTATCGATTATGTGACTATTTTGAGGGATCACTTACATCCCGTGGCATATTGTTTGTTCCCCAACGGTGATGCTGTGTTCGATGACGATAGGGCCCTCGTTCCCACAGGACGGGTTTTGTGAGCACGACGACGCAATGACGCATCTTAGCTGGCTACCACTGTCACCAGATATCAATATTATTGGGCTTTTGTGGTCTGCTTCGGAGAGAAGGGTACATCATCGCCATCCACTTTGATATCGTCCCTGCATTTGCCACTATTTCGCAGGAAGAACAGTATAAGATTCCCTTGAGAACCATACAGGACCTGAATTTATCCATTCTGACACGACCGGAAGATGTTTTGAACGTCAACCTGTTTTCTACGCCGTATTTGGCATGGTAATGTGTTGCGTTTGTGGTTTTCCCATATTTTTTTTCCAACCCTGTTCCATCCCTTTTATTTCATGAACGGTTCAAGATAACTTGACAACGTTTGTGGTATATGAAGAAACGCACGTAATTGTGTTGTCTGCTTAATCACCTGAACTCTCGTTTTAACAGAGATATTTAAGTAAATGAAAAGGCGTACCTGTATAAAGTCCAGGAACACTTTCAATTATTTATTGCACAAGAACCAAACATTGTACAGATATCATACATATGTCATTTTGAAGAGAAATCCCGAAAGATTTTTTTCATATATACCGTCACAGTGTAGTTTACTAATCTGCCGATAGCCAGTGCTAGTCGCAAACATGGCGAGTTCAGGTGCGGAGCGAGCTTGCTGTGTGTTGGAGTTCGACAAAAACAAGTGTGCTACAGCTGTTCAATGGATGTTTAGAACCAAGTACGGTAAGAAGCCACCAACAAGGAAGGCCATTTACCACTGGCAAATTCGTTACGACGGGTTGCTTGTGCCCGGCGAAGAGAAACGGACGTCCCAGTGTGAGTGAAGCGAATGTGGAGCGCGTACGAGGGACATTCATAAGGAGTCCAAAGAAATCGGTGTGTAGTGCATCCCGTGGACTCGAAATGGCAAACTCAAATGCAGTAGGACTCTCCGTTCATCTTTCAGCAGGATGGGGCCCCACCCCATTTTCTTCGTGAAGTTCGTGGGTACCTGAACATGGGGCTGCCGCATCGATGGATCGGTTGTGCTACAGAAGGGGACAGCTGTTTCATGAAATGGCCTCCCCGATCACCAGATCTCACTCCATGTGACTTTTTTCTGTGGGGACACATTAAAGAACTGGTGTATGTACCGCCTCTACCATGTGATGTAGCAGAGCTCCGGGAGAGAATACGGGAAGCGACTGCCACAGTTGACGATGCCGTGCTGGGACGTGTATGGCAAGAATTCGATTACCGTATTGATGTCTGTCGGGTCACTCATGGTTCACATATCTAATGTTTGTAAAAAACCTTTCAGAGTTTCTCTTCAAAATGCAATACGTATGACATCTGTACAACGTTTAGTTCTTGTGCAATAAATATTGCAATAAATATTAAGCTTCATAGCCTCTATGTAAACTTCAAGCAGGCCTTTGATATTGTGGAAGTGCTTAATCATTTGTTGCTGCTTCCTATACCATCCAACTATATTTCACTAAGGAACATTGCCTAGTCCCAAGGCTGTTGTGTAAGTCGAAGGAGAACTAAGTAAATGGTTTAGCATCAGCAAAAGAGTCACACAACGGTGCCCTCTCTACACTGCTATTCGATCTGATTCTTGCAGCAACCATATAAAAGCTTCACACGTCTCGTAACAAACGCAAGTCAACTCAAATGCGTGCGTATGCTCGTGATTTAGCAATTACTAGTAGAAAAGGACTTTCACTAGACAGAACCAAGCTAGAAGTCCTTCTGTCAATGAAATGCAAACTAAGTACAGGAATTTCACCAAAAGAAAACTTATACGAACTATTAACAGCAAGCCGCAATTTTGAGCATACACTGTGTTCTGACTAGCTGAGACAAATTCCTTGTCAAAAGAAATTTAACTGCGAGTCTTGAACGATAATAAATGCTTCTACACATCTAAGAAATTATAGGCCTTCAGGTTGTTAAATAGGCAGCTTAAATTGCAAATATAATGTGTCCCAGGAAGAATAATCAATATTCAGGACTATGACAGGAACCATCATCTGAGGCAAAAACTTCATATGGACAGATGCCCTATTCCGAATGGCTTCCCAGATAGAACACATTTAATGTATATTTGTTTTTCGGCTACTGGCGCACACATATGCGTGTTACCCATCAAACCTCTTTGACATTTTATTCTAGCCAAATCTAATTCGTTCTTTCACCCTCTTTGCTCGGGACGTTTTTCTGCCATTAAACTAGCACGTTCAACGCGATTTTTTATGCTGTGTCGTGAGTGGAGCAGTGCGAGGTATTCAAAGTGTATCAGAGAAAAGCATCGGTTAAGTTTGTACACACTTTGGCTAAAATGACATTCATCTACACTAATGAAGAATGGTGTATGTTTACGGCTTCTGCGATAGTAGTGCTCCTGCTGCTGTCGAAGAGTATCTAACAGTGCCGCACGAACACGTTTATGGCGAACATTACGTGCGAAAAAGTTATACCCATTCCACAAACAGCGTGTCCACGATCTTCACATTGGCAACACTGCCACACGACTTGAATTTTGTCACTACTTAAACGACAATCGCCATTTGCTTCAATTAATAGTATTCACTGATAAAGCCACATTTTACACGGAGTGAAATTAACAACGCACGGAATAATCATCGATGGTCGCAGAAAAATCCACACGCTAAAGTGGAAACCAATCCCGAAATGAAAATTAAAACACTCACAGCCCCCACTTTTACATTTAATTTATTAATTCAAACAGTTTCGGAGTTCCATTCCACCATCTTCAAGCTCCTCGATCAACGTAAATTGGGAGGAATCCAATCTTACGTGCAGTCATAACAGGAGTCCATAGGCCGCTGGTTTACACGTGAGGGAAAAAAAGGCCAAATGGCTCAGGGAACAAATTATATGATAATAGTCGGCGCAGTGACGACTGTTGTGACGAGGAGATGGAGGTGAGTTGGACGTGTAGCCAGGCAAACGAATAGTAGATGAACCAAACAAAACCTTTACTGTTCTCCGAGAGGTAAGAAAAGACCATGATGACAACGTTAAGGAATGTCAGTAGGTGATGCGTTTATCTGGCAGTAAATATCGAATGGGAGATAAAGGTAACGACTACTTTAATTTAAGAATTACGTTGTCAAGTATCCTAATTCGTATTGAGTAGTTCTTTCTCGATTCTCTTCTTTTCCTATAGACCGTGATTCACTTCAGTACAATAGTGAGTTCCAGACGTACTTTCTTAGAGATTTCTACCTCAAATTAAAGCCGATATTTGGTACTAGTAAATTTCATTTGACCAGGATTGCCCTCCTTGCCTGTACTAGTCTCCTTTTTGCGTCCTCCTTGCTTCATCTGTGATGTTGCTTCCAAGATAACACAGTTTCTTCACTTCCTCTCCTTCGTGGTCCACAATTAAGTTTCTCGTTGTTCTCACTTCTGCTGCTCAGCATTACTTTCGTGTTTCTTCAGTGTACTACCAATCCAAAGTGTGTTCACTCCTTTCAACAGGTCCTGTAAATCTTCATCACCGAGGGTAACAATGTCATTGACGAATCTTATCAATGACATTATTTCACCTTGAATTTTAATGGCACTCCTGAACCTTTCTTTTCTTTCCGTCATTGCCTCTTCAGTGTATAGGTTGAGCAGTAGGACCGAAAGACGGCGTCCCTATTCTAGACCCTTTTTAATCCGAACACTTCGTTCTTGGTCTCCCAGTCTTACTGTTCCATCTTGGATCTTGTACATATTGTGTATCACTCGTCTTTCCCTATAGCTTACACCAATTTTGCTGATAATTTCGAACATCTTGTACTAATTTACAAAGTCGAATGCTTTTTCTACATCGAAAATTCCATGAAAGTGTCTTCATTTTCCTTTAGTCTTGCTTCCATTATCAAGCGCAGTTGTAAGAACTGCGTCTCTGGTGCGTTTACCTTTCCTGAACCCAAAGTGATTGTCACCTAACAGATCTTCAGTTTTGTTTTCCGTTCTTTGTGCATTATTTTTCTTAGTAACTTTGATGCATGAACTGATAAGCCGCCTGTGCGATAATTCTCGCACTTTTATGTCATTTCAATCTTTAGGATTGTGTGTATGTCATTTTTTCCAGTGGAATGACAGACGACAAAGTTTTTAATTCCTTTGCAGAAAGTATATAAATAAGAAATTAGTGAAAATATTTATCATATCAGAAGAGGTTTTGGCACCGATAGATGTCGAATATTCACAAAAATGTTTTGCCGTTTTTGCCATTTTGGCGAATAATCCACATGTTTCGATGCCATTAACGTGCCAAAACCGATAAGCTGTTTTTTTTAATAATTACCGAGTCTGAATTCATAAGAAAGTTACCATAGTCAAAAGTGGATCGAATTCCTAATGTCCCAAGCACGCTTTCGTGTGCTCTCACTGCGAATGTACCAGTCCAGCTGGCTGACCATGATCGGATTGGTGCTGTGGTTTTCATGTATGGCGTACAGGTTTATGATGTCACAGATAGGCGTAGCCCTTGCAGCACGGTTCAGTTCTGAAGACCTGTGCGGTATGAGTAGCTCGATGCTGTAGTAATAAAAGCGGGTCTTGACATTCAACATACAAAAATTTACATGCATGTTCTGCCAACTACTGTGGTGAGCATGACAGAGGGTACTTGTCAATGTATGTCGTATTGGAGTTGCCATACCCGTATGGAGCGCCATAAGAATGATTGCTTAAATGCTTCTGTGTGTTGTGTAATATGTCTAATCTTACCTTTGAGGTCTCTACGGGAGCGACGCTTGCTAGGCTGTATAAGGTTCGTAAATTCCTCATTTAATAGTGATCCTTGAAACTATGTAAGTAGGCTTTCACGGGATGGGTGGCGACTATCTTCAAGCACCTACTTGCTCCGAGTTTTCTGCATCTCAGAGGCGCTGCCCCAAGAGTCAAACAAATCTGTGACTTCATTCCTTCATTGTAATTGCATTACAGTTGCGTTTTATTACGCCGGTGACTAGTTTCGAACCACCAAGTTCATTTTCAAGCAAAGCCTAGTAAAATTAAAATACAAAACATTTATTGGAACACGTAAATTAAAAAGAAGGAAACAAAAAAGTCTTAAAATTTCAGCAGTCAGTCACTGAACTGTCACATATCTGCACTAACAGGGCTTGGTCAGGCGGCAATCATTTCACATACAGGTAACATACACATAATATATAGTCACATGGAATGGCAGACCAGTTTCACAATTCAGATGTATTCATTCATAAAGTGCATTTGAACTAGACTAGGGACTAGCGCTGAAGATACTTCAATAGGAAAACGCCTGACGTTGCACGTGTCTCGTTTAGTATCCGTGCGCACGCTTACAGCCAACGGTGCGTTGATTCTCAAATCCATACTGTTCTCTAGCTGTAACTCGCTGCTGGCCGCTCAGAAAGAGAATGAATATTATGGGCTGCCAGCGGCTAATGGAGGGGGCTGCGCAGAACGGTTGAAAATTGGACCGCCTTCCTACATGACGCGGACGACGAGAATCTCGCTTCTGCATGCTGCTCTGTTGCCGTACTTCGTGACAACTGAATTGTTCGTTCAACTGTCTTTTTTGTTTTTTTATTTTTTTCTTGTAGCTATATTGCTGTGAATGTGTGTCAGTAAATGTTTTAGAGTGATTAATAAAAAAATTAGGTGACGGCAATAAACGTGAAGTGCTTCACAAGCAGGCGAGGGGGATTATTTCCCGCTTTTATAACTTCTTCAGACGTGAATTTGAAAGTAGGTCTCCTACTGTTGACATTTGAAGGCACAAGAACGAGCTGTAGAGTAAACGAAATTGTCAAAAAAAAATAAATAAATAAATTTATTTCAGTCGCCTGAAAGGCACCGAAATCGCAAGAAACCTGTAACATAAATGGATGGTTTTAATAATGATGTTTCAAAGTGCTCCATGTGAATGGTGAATGCCTGAAATCACAAAAACTTGTTACGGTTATACAGAAGAAAATTGGCTTCAAAGGTAAGCGCTTCACCAATGTAAAGAATTTTGAAAGACATTGGTTCCAAATATGTTAAGAAGTGAGTTTTAAGTTCAAAGAAGTGACATAGGCGCAGCACGAACTACACTCCATATAAAGATTCACGATACAAGAGAAGGAGGTAGGTCAACCTTGATGAAACATGGGTCATCAGAATCATTCCAGGAAGACCTGCTGGAAAACGTGTGATTGTAACGGCGGTTTTAAAGTTATCTTAGGAATAGGTTCTCGGATGATTATTCTGCATGCTGCCTCTGCTGGTTTTGTTTCTTGGAGTAAACTTGTATTTAGGTCTACGAGAAACAGCAGCGACTACCATTCGGAAATGTACGCTGTCAGTTTCGTAACATGGTTCACAATTCTTGTCATACCTTGCTTCGAAGTCGGTCACTGCCAGTTATACTTCAACTGTTACAGAGAAAACACCAACTACAAACACCAGAAAACGGATATTTTTCCCTGGGTTAAAAATAAAAATATTTCGCACAGTATACTGTGACAGACTCCTGCCGATCTCTTGCAGCTCGATAATTTATACATGTAAAGAGACAGAACGTAAAAACTTGACTTCGTATCAGGTACAGACCCATGGAATTAATTTGGGTAAGTAAAGGCTTCGTGGAAGAAAAAACAGCGCATTCAGGATAAAAGACACTGAATCGCTAGCGCGTGGGTACAGCCTAGGTGGCATGCTGAAAACTTCAGAAAGAAAAATTTGACAGGGAAGCGATGATGGTTATAAGTCTTGAACCTATCATCGTAAATTTACAATCAGATGGTTCGGAAACACAATCAAACAGCTGTGTCGACGGTATTACGATGTAGACTTTGGAACAAAGTAAAGTAATAATATTTCTCAGTTTTAAAGACTCATGATTTATAAAATGTTTGTCAATATATCAGTTGCACACATAGTAAGGAGAACTTCCTAGCCTTTACTGTTTAGGGCTTTGTATCCTATGAATTATGCAGACTACAAAGTTCAACATACTGCCCAAGGAGATGTTAAGCTTCTCCCAGCATGTTGTATGCTCTAATAAGACGTGAGAATGCGGCCAGATAAACACGTCAGAAGTCTGGTATTTCCGCCTGTAAACTCCTGTCATTTTCAAGGCACGAACTGGAAAATACATTAAAATGACAGTAACTGTTACTTGTCGAGATATCCGCGGTTTTCGATGTTGTCGGTCAGCAGTCCCTGGAGTTATTCGCAGATGATGGTTAACTGGTTGCTTGTTCATTGGATTATAAATGTGATCTCTCACTGTAACGAGTTAGTTTACACTCATGATCCGTTGACAGTGAAAAATATGACAACTTACTGACCTTTTTTACGATAGTCTTTTACATTAGTCTTTTCTACCAGTAATTCTTTTTTTTGCGCAGCGATGGCATTTGACTACAGTCTAACATATCCGCACTCATACCTTATACACATTTTTAAAAATCCTATTGAGTAGAAGCAATTGTGAAGCAAATACAATGATTTCGGTTTTTACTTGAAGTTAATTTTGTTGTGTATAAAAGTTTTATTTATAATACAATGAAAATTGCAATAAATGATAATTATTGCAAGAAGTAGCAATCATCTTGTCGTTAGACATCTGTCATTTTGAGAAAAATTGTACTTCACGTCTTCACAAAGCTGTGTCAGCTATTCTCGCTTCCCGACGTCACGCAGAGTAAATCTGTGGAGCAGTGGACGCAACGTCGTCAAGATGTGATTTACTGTTCCCCTCATGAGGATTGATTGAAATCGGTTTTAAAATTTATTATTACCCTCATAGATTTTAACGTATAATACGACGTGCCGTAGGCCAATGAACCTGACTTTTCCGCAGGAACGCAGTGGTAACGTGGACTTTGTTTACCCGCTCTCTGCTGCCGCGCATGCGCAGTTCTCATCCCTCCACGCTTCCTTACTGCTCCGCCCCTATGCGCGGAAGTGCCATCCTATATGATACAGGTTATAACAGTTCGTTAAAATGGACATAATGTCGCCTTATGAACGGGATGCTGCCACCTGTTAAGCAGCCAGCGTTAAGATACAAAAGATAATTATTACACCAAACAGCTGTTACTTTATCATGAGAGACTTGTATTAGGGGTGCATGTCGTTTTGATTTTGTAATTTACCAATGTGCACGTCATGAGAGAGAGCAAGGTAAGTTACTGTTAAACGATGTTTGGTCTTGTTGTGGCACAGTCTTTGCCTCTGCACAGTCTAATACATCCTTTTATGAAGTGTGGCAGGTGATGGACGTATTCAGCAGAGCTGTGTTCAGTTGTGATTGTATCTGTTAAATCAACTGATTCAGCTGTTTAGTTTTTATAGAAATTCTCTGTTAACATTTACAGGCTGTTAGGATGGTAATTATGTTGCCTGGAAGGAAGACTAATAGGTATTTTGATAAAGAAGTATTTCAGGATCTATTGTGAGGTAGTGAAGCTGTGTTTACTGAAGTAAAAAATTTACGATTATAGCTATAAGGTGTAGTTATTTGAAACAATTAGAAGAAAACAGAGAAGGGAATCGTAATTTGAGGTGTATATTAAGACAAAGACAGAGAATATGATAAATGTTGTAATATGATAACGAAATTTGTGTTGGTTAGGTGCACAAGGTGATGAGATTTATGATGCATACTGTAATAAAATGAGGCAATGATTATGACGATTAATACAGAGGAAGAGTAAGTGGGTAATGATTGGAGCATAGGGACTCTGTTTCTTGTTATAATCAATTTTTATGCCATGTAGATGCATTTTGTACTTATAAGCACAAAGGTAAGCTTTTGAAAATAGGTGGCTAGATGACAACAGTGACTTGAGACAGCACAGATATTTCTTTGTTGTGGATTTTATGATTATCTGATGCAAATTAATCAGCCTTTTATTAACATACAGCGTCATTTTTTTCATCGCCCCAACACAATATGTAACAGTTATGCACATTTTACAGTAATTCGAGCACTGTGCGCTTTTGTCTCCATTTGTGCACGAAAAATGTTTTGGAAAGATTTAGCTCAGCACTGATTGTTACTCTTTACTGTGTCACATTCTTTTAGCATATGGTACCTTACAGAACGTTTTGTGACTTGTCTTTGTGATAGTGTCTATTTTCTTGTTTATATTGATGAATGACTTTTTTTCTGATTTGTATGCAGCTACATGCACGCAAGATTTAACGTCTACTGAATTCTGTAGAACTAATCTCCCTTTTCTTTGCCCAAGGGATAAACTTTACATATGGATGAAACGACGCCCTAACAACAATATTGTCCATCAGTCTAAGTGTTTGAGAAGTTTTCGAAGTGAAGATGAAACTCATGATTCGTGAGGTGTGACATGGATAGACAATAAACTTAAAAAAAGAGAAAGTACATACTGGAAGTATGTTGGATACTAATAATTTTTTTCACTTTTCATCTGTATTCTTTTTGCCTTGACATAGGATAAGATTCTTTTATATATATTTTTCTACTAATATGTGTGACATTACAGACTGTCTGTTTGTGTTTACATATGATGTAACATAATAACGTGCACTGCTTTAGCTCAAGGAATTCTCAGGTTGAATTTGCCTCTTACACTTATGTTATTTATTGAGTTTCTTTATAATGTATACTCTCTTTATAAATTGTTACTATAGGATGTGGCGCAATTATTATAACAATTATGTTAAGTGTAGTATCATAGTGTACTCTCATAAGTCATGAAAGATGTGTAAAAAGTCATGAAAGATGTGCAAGAAGTAAGAAAGGAAAAGATAAGAAAGGAAGTTGTACAACATATACATGAGGAAAGAAATGGTTACAAAGATGAATTTGAGATGAAATGATTAGGTAAGGTAGATATGAAATGAAGTATCATTTTGTTGTTGTTGTGGCCTTCAGTCCTGAGACTGGTTTGATGCAGCTCTCCATGCTACCCTATCCTGTGCAAGCTTCTTCATCTCCCAGTACTTACTGCAACCCACATCCTTAGGTAGGGCAAATATGAGGAATGTTAGGGCATAGATGACAACTGGTTAGGAAGGCTAATGGAGCTAAATAGTGTGAACATATAAGAATGTGTGGCATATATGACAGAAACAAGCAAAGAGATAAGGTAAACAGTGGTATTTGTTGGAAGTTTGAAGAAATTATGGGTAAAACGACTAAGAGGTGCACAAAGTAAAGGATGAAATATAATTATATAGCATGCTAACTGCTGACCATATTCGGTATAATAATAGACTGACATTTGACTGACTGCATAAAGTATTCTTTGATGCTGAATCTTGGTTACTCCCTAATTTATGTTGTTCCTAATTATGTATTTGTGTTCTTCCTATCTGTGTGTGTGTGTGTGTGTGTGTGTGTGTGTGTGTGTGTGTGTGTGTGTATGTGTGATACCACTATTCACATGTGTTCATTTCTTGTGTGTGATCACTATCCTATTTGTCTCTTTCTGCCTTACTCCCTACATTTATGTGTATTTTACTGATTTTGTGCATACATATTCATTTGAATAGATTTAGAATTTTGTACACATACAATATTGTTTCTTATCATGCCTATTACTGTACACTATTTCACGATTTACTCGTCTGATGTTTCTGTTATTCATTATAGTTAAACAATGATATCATTTTTCTTAATTTTTATAGACACAGAAATTTGTTGTTATCATTACACTACATGTGCCGTCCATACGTACAACTACGAAAAGTCTTACAACTCTTGTCTTGATATAGGCAATTGTAGATTGTAAATGTAACAAACTGACCATTCACACAAGTAATTGAGACTTGCGAGAGCAGAAGAAATATGTCTACTGATTATATACTGAAATAATCCCTGTGAAATGGCGTACTTCACCGAAACAAACTGCGACTGAGTTTTATAAGGTAATCTTTGATTCAGGCCAGGTTACAGTTCAGTTCAAATTAGTTTCTTTTTAGTCAAACCCTGGCATTCAAGTTTAAGCTGGATAACAGTTTGTGGACACTTAGTTTTGGTGATAGGTAGATTTTTTATAGAGGGGGAGGTAAATTTGATTAAGTTGTAAACACTGAAGTCTATACTGTTTCAATAAAGTCATGTCACTTTAACGTACAAACTTTTAGTTATGAGTAAATGTCACTGTAAATTATGCAATTGGAACTGTGTTGAGGTACAGCACGTAACTCTTTTTTATATGTTCAGACTACCAATAATTTTGACAATGGAGGAAAGCATTCTCATTTGTTACTTGTCACATAAGATTTGTGATGTGCTATACAAAGATGCGCATGAGCAGTTTGGATTTGAGATGCAATGTTTCATTGGGTATAAGCACTCGCATGGATACTAAACGAGATACTAGCAGCATCACCTGTTTTCCTATGCAACTGTCTTTTGTGTTAATCCATAGTCTAATTCAACTGCACTGTATGAATACATCTACATTGTGAAGTTGGTCAGCCATTCAGTGTGACTATGTGTTATGTGTATATTATCTGTATGTGAATTGATCGTCTCCCAATCAAGCACTATTGGTGTGGGTATGCTACAATTCAGTGAGATACTAATGAAATTTTAATAAGTTTTTTTTTCGTTTTCTAATTGCTATTTTTCTATCTTCTTGTAAAAGTTTTGTACTTTATAGGCCAGACTAAAAAAATTAATTTGGTAGTTCAAAATTAATCGCTAGCATAATAAAGCGCAACTGTGACGGAATTACAATTGAGAAATTATCGTATCCAAGTTGCTAGTCCTGTTTCTGACTTCCATGCTGGAAATACGTAAACCATTGACAATTCGTGTTGCCCTTCTTTGCATACGTTGATCGTCGTCTGTTCGTTCTCTATGGTTTGGGCTCGATACCCTTAGACAGTGTTCTAAGATTAGTCGCACGACTGCTTTGCCAGATATCGTCTTTGTGGACAGATTGTATTTTCCAAGCATCTTACGAATGAAACGAAATCTACCACCTGCTTTTACGACTGAGGATTGGCAATCATTCCACTTTGTATCGCTATAAAGGTTACGCCCAGTTATTTGTATGAGTTGACAGATTCCTTTTGTGATTCATTGTTACTGCAGTCATAGGTTACTGTGTTTTTGTGTTTTCTGAAGCACACATTTAAAGCTAGCTTCGTATCTTTGCAGCACTTATAAATGTTATCACGATTTACCAAAATATTTATCCACCTTTTTTCAGATAGTACTTTGGTATAAGTAACTGCATCAATTGCAAAATATCTGCCGTTGCTAATGTTGCCTGTCGAGGTCATTAATGCACAACGTGAAGAGCCAAAATCCCAATAAAATTCTCTGAACGCGCCTGAATTATTTTTACAGCTGTCGATGGCTCACCATCCACGATAACTCGCGGCGCCTCAGTCCAGTCGCAAATTTCGTTTTGTGCCTGGCCTGCATCGATGGAGCTTGACTCATCCTTTGGCGACCTCCTTCTTTCAACCGCTTTTAGTAAAATTGAAAATGTGTGGTAAGTTCTGTGGGACCAAACTACTGAGGTCATCAGTCCCTAGCCTTACACACTACTTACTCTAACTTAAACTAACTTACGCTAAGGACAACACACAACCCATGCCCGAGGGAGGACTCGAACCTCCGACGGGGGGAGCTGCGCGAATTTTGGCAAGACGCCTTAGACCCCCCCCCCCCCCTTTTAGTGCCAGCGCCTTTAGCAGTGTCTCAGTGTCTTGTTTCCGGTAGAATTGCAATCCATCAGTTTTGTGTGGGCACTGTTTGATTGTATAGAGCGGACGATAGGGGGGGCGGGGGGGGGGGGGGGGGAGAAGAAGAAGATTAGTGTTTAACACCCTGTCGACAACGAGGTCATTAGAGACAGAACACAAGCTCGAATTACGGAAGGATGGAGGTGAAAATTGGCCATGCCCTTTCAAAGGAAGTATCCCGGCATTTTCGAGAAGCAATTTAGGGAAATCACACAAAACCCAAAATAAGATGGCCGGACGCTGGTTTGAACAATTGCCTCCCGAATGCGAGTCCAGTGTGCTAACCATTGAGCAACTAGAACCGACGAGGGGACTAAACCTACATACACACATACGATGACGCAGTTACGTGAGACCACACCAGATACATCTAGAATGAGAAATTACACTGGTGTGTAAAATTTAAGGACGAAAGTAACTTTCACATGATGTGTCAGTGTCAAGTATATAGCTCGATGAAAGTTGGACGGACGTAGAAGGACTGCGAGGCCTACGAGAAAGGCAGGCCGTGACGGTTACGTCACGAAGGTAGTCCTGCACTCGCTCGCTCGCTCAAATCAGCAGACAGACTACGTTCCTACGCCTGTTAACTCGTAACTAGGCGTGTCCATACAAACGAAAACTGAATCTTCTACAGGAATCCGCTATTATGAAATCTTACTGTTATTAGTCCTATAATGATGGGAAGTCCATGGGCCTACATATAATTTGTTACGGATGTAACAATAAATTAAAATTATGCTAAAATGATTATCAGTTACATAAGGCACCACTTCCAGCATGTAATGAGTACTGTTAAGCAGAAGAGACTAAATGCTGTGAACAAGCCATTATACCATTTATATCGAGTATTGAACTTAAATTAAATTTTGCCATAGTACTCTTAATCAGTAAGACTCCATAACAGCAGATTCCAGTGGAAGATGCAATTCTCGTTAGTACTTACACGCCCAGCTGCGAGTTAACAGGTTTAGAAACGCATTTTGTCTGCCGAGCTGAACGAGCGAACTAGTTCAGGACTACCTTCGTGACCTACGCACCGCAGCCTGTCTTTCTCGTGAGCCTCGAAAGGACTGCTACAGCATAGAACAGACAACTGAAAGATATACGCAGTGAGGAAGAACTTAAATGACACTTTTATTCAAAGAGAATAATTACACTGAAGTCACCACGATTCATGACGTTCCCCTGGGTATTATGAGGGTCACTCCAAAAGAAATGCACTCTATTTTTTTAAAATCCATCTTTTATTCTACATGTCTGAAAGTTTTACAGTGTGTAGATACATCCTTTAGCAATAAATATTTTCATTTCTCCACATAATTTCCATCCCTCTCAACTGCCTTATGCCATGTTGGAACCAGCGAATGTATACCCGCACGGTAAAATTCTTGACCAGCCCGTTGGGGCCACTGTTTAGCAGCGTGCACAAGGGAGTCATCATCTCCAAACCTTGTTCCACGAAGAGAGTCTTTCAGTTTCCCAAAGAGATGATAATCACATGGAGCCAGGTGAGGACTGTAAGGCGGATGTTTCAGTGTTGTTCATCCGAGTTTTGTGACCGCTTCCATGGTTTTTTGACTGACATGTGGCCGTGGATTGTCGTGCAACAGCAAAACATCCTGCTTTTGCCGATGTAGTCGAACACGGCTCAGTCGAGCTTGAAGTTTCTTCAGTGTCGTCACATATGCATCAGAATTTATGGTGGCTCCACTTGGCATGATGTCCACAAGCAAGAGTTCTTCGGAATCGAAAAACACCTTAGCCATAACTTTTCAGCAGGTGTGATTCTGAATTTTTTTTTTTCCTTGGGTGAATTTGCATGATGCCACTCCATTGATTGCCTCTTCGTCTCTGCTGAAAAATGATGGAGCCATGTTTCATCACCTGTCACAATTCTTCCAAGAAATTAATCTCCACCATTCTCGTACTGTTCCAAAAGTTCGCTGCATACCGTTTTTCTTGTTTCTTTGTGAGCCACTGTCAACATCCTGGGAACCCACTTGTCACAAACCTTTTTTAACGCCAACACTTTCAGTATTCTGCAAACACTTCCTTCCCCTATCCAAACGAAGCGTGACAATCCGTTCACTGTGATGCGTCTGTCAGCAGTCACCAATTCGTTAACTCTTTGCACATTGTCTGGAGTGTGTGCAATACGCGGCCTGCCGCTGCGAGGACAATCCTCAATATTGCCGCGCCCGCTTTCATCATGTAACCTGGTGCCCACTTTCATCACGTAACCTGCTTGCCCACCGACTAAACTGCGATCGACAGCAGCATCTCCATACATCTTTTTCAACCTCTTGTGGATGTTTCCTACTGTCTCGTTTTCACAGCACAGGAATTCTATGACAGCACGTTGCTTCTGACGAACGTCAAGTGTAGCAGCCATCTTGAAGACATGCTGTGACGGCGCCACTCACTGGAACAGGTTGAACTAACTTTGAAAACAAGCGGGAAGGATGTATCTACACACTGTAAAACTTTCACACATGCAGAATGAAAACTGTATTTTTACAAAAGTAGTGTGAATTTCTTTTGGAGTGACCCTTGTACAAAAGACAGGGATGTGGTACTTAACAGGGTGTGTGATCACCAGGGGCGGAAATGCATGCTCCGCAACGTTCTCCCATGCTGCACAACATAGATAAGCAGCGGCAAAGTGCCGCGAGTGCAAGCATGGACGCCAGGGTATGCGATGGAACAAAGTGAAAGTGTGTGGGTGTGAGACAAAAAGTGTACGAATTGCACCGATTATTATTTGTGAACTTAAAAATGCATGGCCACAACGTTAAAGTGTTTCTTTTGAATAAATAAGTTTCAATCTGAACGTGTATAGTTCAATTCACTGCTCTTCAAAAGCCAGCCAATATCAGACTCAATAATAGGGGCGATAATGCAACCGTTTACTACCAACCCCCTTTACAGATGAGCCACGTGACAAAATAGGTAGTAAACGAGCTCGAGTTCTGTTGTCCTCCATCAGCGCTGTTGACAAGTGCTGGATGGTCATTGGTGCATGTGGACGTGCTGATATACGTCTCCCCAATGCATACCACAGGTTCTCGATGGGATTTAAACCTATTCGCTGAACATCCTCTCGTTGTAAAGACTCCCCCGCCTTCGTAGTTCGATGCGATCGGGCATTGTATCCATAAAAATAGGGACGAATGCACCCCTGAAGAGAAGCACATGGGGAAGGAGTTCACAGTCACAATGACGTTGACCTGTGAGTGTTCCGAGTTCAGAGATTTGGAGGTCAGTAGGTTGCGGTCTTTCAAATAATGATGAAATGAATGGTGGTGTGTTGTGGTGTGGTGGCCCTCAACTATGTACCCTCCGACTCATAGTTGAAATAGTAAAAGTTTTGGCTCGCTTCGTTGTCTAGGGGCTGGGATACATAGTTGCCGCATTACAAGCCAAATACTGCTTAGTCTACAGTATACAGTATGAATATACACATGAATCGAAGTCGAAGGTTCCTACCACTCGGAAATTGCGAATGTTACGTAGAAATTTATAAATGAAAGATTGCAATTAAATAATATCTGCAGGTACTATCATAGCGATTTTAAATGATGAGTCTATATCACGACTGTCCGTCCATCACGCCGTCCCGTGCAGCATTCCTCGTGTCCTGTCCCGTAGTCGCAGAAGTCTTCTCCTGCTTCCATCCAGTCTCCCCATTCACGAGCGCTGTGATTGGCTAGAGCGCTCGCGCCACGTCCTCAAGCCAACGCACTCACACAAACATAATGAAACACATTCTAAATACTGGATTTACATTTATATAACTCGAAATTAAATAAATATTCCTGTGGCTGGACCATAAACATGCTCTAATACACATTATTAGATACACAAACAAATTAAATAAACGTATATCAAAGGAATAGAACAAAATGTAGGCCAGTACCCTAATGTCTCTGTGCTTTCTAAAACACAGTAAATATGTAGCCAATTTTTACATGAATAGTATATATCGGATATAAACAAAGACATAGACGAATAAATATATTTATAAACATGCTGCTACCGTTTTTTCGAGTAATTGTGTAGTACATATAGCCTGACGCGATCGATAGTAATCGGCCAATTTGACCTACAATAACTCATGTATTATTCAAGTTAAATGCCAGTAATTTATACAAATTTAGGTTAACACTAATAGCTTTCTAAAGACACGTCGATCGGCAAAATCGGATAAACCGTTTAGATTTTAGAAATTCGTTGCTGGGCGTTACTTGTATAATTTATCGTCAGATACTAAACTTTAAATTAATAAAGATATTGAAAATCTGATTACACCATCAGAATCTTTGTGCAAATAATGGAAAGGTACATGTTTCTTTTTGAGGTATCATGCTTCCTCTGGCTACTATTAATTTCTATATGAACCGTAAAATGTCTGTCATTATGGTCTTACAAAGACCGCCATCTTTGGCTCTCCCGGCGTAAAAGTCTCTTTCATCGACACAGCGTCGCCAAGGAATTCGCAGTCACGTGGTCGATGGACCACGTGGTCGGGCCGTTGTGCGGCCGCTGACGAGCCGCGGCCCGCCGAGAAGCCCCAGCGCGGCCACGCAAACTCCCAACTTAGAATATTTTCAGGGCGTCACAACCCGCCCGTTACCTCACAAGCACAAGTAAGATTATGCCTCCCCGCATCATAACGCCTGGGCCACCGAAACGATCATGTTCAACAATGCTGGACGCACACGCAAATGGCGACAGATGAATACGGTGTACTCATCTGTCAACATCATTGTGACACTGTATTTTTTCCCCATTGGCATCTTTTCAGGATGACTTCATATTTATAGACGACAGTACGCAATATCATCGAACAAGGCAGGTAGAGGAGCTTTTGACACATGATGATATTCGGTGAATGGAGTGGTCCCTCCGTTCCCCCGACTTAAGTCCAATCGAGTACGTGAGGGATGCGTTGGGGAGAGGTACCTTAGAACGTCCACATGCACCAACGACTATCCAGCAGCTGTCAACATCGCTGGTGGAGGAATAGAAAAAAAATTGTTCAAATGGCCCTGAGCATTATGGGACTTACTGTATGTGGTATGAATGGGACAGCGCTCGAATGGTTTAAATCATACCTAACTGGAAGACTGTGGAAAGTTGAAATAAGCAGTTCACATAATATACAAAAAAAAACTGGTGATTTCTCAAACTGGGTAACAATGAAGAATGGGGTGCCGCAAGGTTCGGTCTTGGGTCCTCTGCTGTTCTTAATATATATTAATGAATTACCATTCTGTATTCATGAAGATGCAAAGCTGGTACTTTTTGCCGATGATACAAGTATAGCTATCACACCCAACAGAGAAGAATTAACTGGTGAAATTGTAAACGATGTTTTTCAGAAAATCATTAAGTAGTTCTCTGCAAATGGGCTCTCATTAAACTTTGACAAAACACAGTACATACAGTTCCACACAGTAAATGGAATGACACCATTAATAAATATAGACTTCGATCAGAAATAGGTAGCTCAGGCAGAACATTCAAAATTTCTAGGTGTATGCATTGATGAGGGGTTGAACTGGAAAAAACATACTGAAGATCTGCTGAAACGTTTGAGTTCAGATACTTATGCTATTAGGGTCATTGCAAATTTTGGCGATATACATCTCAGTAAATAAGCTTACCACGCCTATTTTCATTCTCCGCTTTCGTATGGCATCATATTCTGGGGTAACTCATCGTTGAGTAAAAGAGTGTTCATTGCACAAAAGCGTGTAATCAGAATAATTTCTGGAGCTCATCCAAGATCATTCTGCAGATACTTATTTAAAGAGCTAGAGATCTTCATTGTAACCTCACAATATATATATATAATTTCATAAGTGAATATATATATATATATATTCACTTATGAAATTTGTTATTAACAATCCGAACGAATTCAAAAGTAATAGCAGTGTACATGGCTACAACACTAGGCGAAAGGCTGATCTTCACTACTCAAGGTTAAATCTAACTTGGCTCCGAAGGGAGTAAATTATGCTGCCACAAAAGACTTTGGTCACTTACCTAATAACATCAAAAGTCTGACAGATAACCATATAGCATTTAAAAGTAAATTAAAAGAATTTCTTAAAGGCAACTCCTACTCATTAGTTGAATTTTTGGATATAGTAAGTGGGTAATTTCCCCAACCCCCCACAAAACAAAATTAAAAATTAAAAATATTAAGTTTCATGTAATATTTTGTGTAATGTAATATCTTTTATAGACATCTTTTTTAACCTGACACGTTCCACGTCATTACGAACTGTCGTATTCATGATCTATGGAACAAGTACTAATCTAATCTAATCTAATCTGAGGTCATCAGTCCCCTAGACTTAGAACTACTTAAACCTAACTAACCTAAGGATATCACACATCCTTGCCCGAGGCAGGATTCGAACCTGTCACCGAATCAACAGCGCGGTTCCGGACTGAAGCGCCTAGAATCGCTCGGTCACACCGGCCGGTGGAGTAATAGAACGTACTACTACATTAATGCCTTACCAAACTTGTGCGCTGCATGAGAGCGCGTTGCGTGATAACACACCCCATTAAGAACCATGTCCTGCCGTTTGTAATATCCAGGGGACAACCATGAATCGCGGTGACTTCAGCGTAATTATTGTGTTTGAATGAAAGTGTCACTGCTGTTCGTCTCATTCCGCATCTTTTTCAGTTACTATCTGCACTTCACTGCAGCAGTTCTTGCTATGTGTGTTCCAACTTTCTTCGAGTTGTGTTACTTGCCTGCGATACACCATGCGAAAGTTGCTTCTTCCTTAAGATTTGCATACCAGTGTACTTCAACGAGCAGATTTTGCTGAGTTATAACGGACGATGTGGCGAATTTTGTGACGTAAGGACTTAATATTTAACGTTTATGGTTACCGAATTAGGCACAGACCTTTTTATTGGGTGTGTATTTTATTGTCTTTTCCATTGGAAAGAGCTTTCAGAGAGGACTTTAACGGCATAGCATGTGTGAAACTAGCCTAGAGATGGACAAAGTCGTTCTTCTTTGGGAACTAGTTCACTGGTGATCGCTCTTTTATGGGAACCGTTCATTTTTACTCGTTCACCGTTCATTGTGTATGGTATATGGTTCTTATGATAAACTGAAAATTAGTAGCATAGGTGACTGAAGATGGAAGGCGCCAAGAGGGGCACTTGCCTCCCCCCTGAGTACAGAGTTTTCATTCGTAACAGAATTCTCACACACTTGTAATTTTTGTGATTCTGCAAAACATCTCGGTTAGCCAACTGTAGCGTTATGTGGCTGATCGCAGTGGAATAATATAAGGTGGTGCACGAAAAACCGGCCCCGAGTACAGACTGCTCGCCAATTACGCACGATTTGTTGACCGCTACTAGCAGAATAGGTAAACATGTAATAATTAGGCAGTGAAGAAATAACAAATAAGCTAATGCAAACAACGTCGAAACAATAGATGACGATTGGTAGGCGACAATGAGCAGTCTAGTACTCGGGCCCGATTTTACGTGCGCCACCCTGTACCACTGAAATAATATTATGGGAGTTACCATTTTCTCTTTACAAAATGTGACACCATACACTCGATTACGAAGAGCGGGCTTCATTCGGTCTCGCAAGTCGGTCTGCCTTCCATAACAATGAACATGCTGTTTTACATTGGATCAAAAGACGGAAACTGGCCACTCATGTGCGCCATGCCGACGTCCTTTGCATGTGTGATAACAAAAAAATCTTGCCTTTTTACAAGTATTTCTCTGCTGTTTATCGAAATAGTGAAGAAAGCTGATACGCCGCTTTGTTACCTGAAAAGATGTATGTATTACATACCACGTAATTTTTACGTAATTTATATAATTATAAAATACATTTTACTTATCAGTCGTGGACGCTGAATAGAATACGAAAAAAACCAGAAGTTCAGAGTTGAAAAAAGGTTTGAAACAGATCTAGAATGGACGTGTGAAGCGAATGAAACAAACAACTCGATACTGAACTAACAATGAGCAGTCGGCAGTGGAACTGCGACGAGTGGCCACGCGAAGAAGGACGAGTCTGCCCGAGCGAGACCGAGACCGAGAGAGACGGGAACGGTACCGAGGCTGGAAAGAGACCGGCCGATGTGCCGTTGTGGGAACGAGACCGACCGTTTCCCGTTCCCGGGAACTGTAAATAGAAAGCCGCGACCGAAGTGAACTAAGAAAGACCGTTCCTTAGAATTCGTTCCTCGCTCGTTCCTTTCATCTTGGTGAACCGTTCCATTGGACCCGCTAGTTCGCGAAAGGGCCATCTCTAAGCGCCGGCTGCGGTGGTCTAGCGGTTCTAGGCGCTCAGTCCGGAACCGCGCGACTGCTACGGTCGTAGGTTCGAATCCTGCCTCGGGCATGGATGTGTGTGATGTCCTTGGGTTAGTTAGGTTTAAGTAGTTCTAAGTTCTAGGGGACTTATGACCTCAGATGTTGAGTCCCATAGTGCTCAGAGCCATTTTTTAGCCATCTCTAAACTAGACCAAACAGGAGCAAGATATCAGTACCGTAAACCACCGCCCGCCCTCAGAAGCAGAGGTCTCAATAACGTCTGCCCTACTGTATCAAATGTGAACAAACATGTAACTGAGGTACGGTCCGCGTGTTTACCTGTGCGTTTGAAGGTCATCAGTCTGTGCTCTGCTGTTGCAGCGGTCAGGGAGCTTGGTCGTAAACCTCTTCAGACCCATACAATGTATACAATAGTCGAAAACGTGGATATGGTTTCGTTTAAGGCAAATGAAGGAAGGCGGCTAGAACAGCAGTGCGGGTGTGGGCTGGGAAGTACCCTGATCGTGCCACGCTTTCAAGATCTGTCTTTGCGAACGTTGTAGAGAAAATACATGACACTGAATGCGTGAAGCGTAAAATATGTCAAGGAACAAAAACAGAAAGTGATGACAAAATGCAAATAACGCTGTAGCAGCGGTACCACACAATCCATTCACTCCGTGAACTTGCAAGTGTGGCCAGCCAACGGAGTGTTCTGCCAGTACTACATTCCAACGTGTTGAACCCTCTGTAATTTCGCTCAGCAACAGCTTCATGGGAAAGACTTTCAAAATCTGTTATATTTACCCAAATGATGTCTACTAAAACTTCTATACAAGATTTTTTAAAGATGAAACACGGTTTGCAAATCATAGGCAAATCAGATTGTCTTAGTACGCGCTATTTGTCAATGGAAAATCTACACTGGCTGAGCGAAATGGATAAACAACGACCTTAGTTTGTCAACGTGTGGAGGGAACATATTAGGTAATCTCTGTGGTACCAATATGATGTATGTCCTTCTCATTCTGCACAGACATTCGTAACAGGACATTTGCAGAGCGATGGATGGGACTTACGGGAACCACAAAATGGCTTGCACGCGCAGAAGACATTACACCTTATGACTTTTATCTATCGGGGTTATTAAAACGAGAGTTCTACAAGAAAACACCAATGACTCTCGATGACTAGAAATGTCATATAACATGACCTATGCTGCGATAAGTTCATAATGAAATTAAAAATGAAATATTGTCTGTTCGGAATTGTTTAAGAGTATGTATCAGTGGCCATGGTCAACGTTTTAAGCAGCTGATTTGACAGTAATAATAACAAATCCACGAACAGTATGAGAGTTATGTCTGTGAGTAGATTTGATACGGCGTGGTAGATTGTGAGAGAGTATCGTGCGGCGCTGTTATCTTGGTGCTATGTGATCATGTCTCTCACACGTTATGTCGTTGAAGTTCTTTTCGAAGACTGTTTCTGTTTCCACAAAAAAGCGTATATTTCCAATTCGGAAAATCGGTACCATAATGCGTCAGCTATAAACTTACTTAAGTAAATCAGAAAATTTTCCACATTTGCTACTGTAACGGCGAAAACCCGCACCTCTATATACGAAGGGGAGCCCAAAAATGGCGAGAACTGTTATACAAGAAATCGTGTCTTTGGCGGAACATTTTCAAAATCTAAATACCTTCAAAACAGTATCATCAGACATAATACATTTGTCTCAACGTGAAAACAGTTTTGAAATCATCAGAAGTCATGCTGTTTAGCACCTCCTGTGATTTTTTTTCGCTTCTGCTACGTATCAGAGTCGCTACCCTTTCAGGTTTCTTTTCACTCTTGGGAATAAAAAGACTCACAGGGGGCCATTTCCGATGCGTAGGGCGGGTGTGAAACAGTTGTCATTTGTTTTTTGGCCAAATGCTACATGATACTCCATGCTAAGTGCTCAGGGGCGTTGTCGTGGTGCAAAAGCGGATCTCCCGATTAACATAACGCAGGTGATTTTTGTCTCACTGCTTCACGTAATCATTTTAGCACTTCAAGGTACTACTGTGGGCGATGAATTGTTAGTCGACGATTGCCTTGACACAAAAGACCTAGAAGTCATACCATCGTTGTCTTCTATTCTGATCACACCTGACCTTTTTTTGGGGGGGGGGGGGGGAAGGGGGCGGGGCTTGGTAATCAAAGAGTCTTCCACTGACTGAAGTGTTGTCTGGTTTCTGGGTCGTATCCATAACACCACGATTCGTCGCCTGTGATGACATTTGCGTCAAAATCCGCAGTTGTTTCTGATTGTTTTCTCAGTTCCTGGTCATGCGCAAACGATTGGATCTCTGCTCGTCAAAAAGCACATGGTGAACAAATTTTTCCGCAACGCGTTTCCTCTTCAGATCTACCGTCAAAGTTCGTTGGCAAGACCTACAGAACATTCCAGTCATTTGCAACAATTCATCCAGCGTTCGACAACGATCAAACATGATCGCAACACTGATTTTTTCAATGTTTTCGTCCGTCGGAAGTCGAGGGGTATACCAGTAGGGATCCGCGAGAAACAGCACTTACAAAATCAGTCACGCTCACTGCAATAATGTTTCCATCCCTACCGCTAGGTCACCTGGTATCTAGTGAAGACACGTAGCGAGAGAATTTAGAACTGCAGGGTATATCAAAAAGAATCATCCGATTTAAAAAAAAATCATAACTGTTATGTTACTTGAGATATGTGCGTGAACAACGTGCTGTTGGGAAGAGCAAACTGTCGAGTTTTACACGATTCCTTCCAGGTTTTCCAAAATTTAATGTGTTTTGTGGAGTTCCACGGGAAAAAGATGTATGGTTCATTTTTCTTTGCCGAGAACACTGTTACAGGAAGCACATATCTCGATATGATTGAGAACACTCTTTTCCCACAGTTGGAGACTAATTCGAACGACTTTATTTACCAACAGGATGGGGCACCGCCACACTGGCATCTTGAAGTGCGGGAATTTTTAAAATCAAAGGATTAATGAATGATGGATCGGTCGCACTGGACCAAATGGCCTCGAGGGCCACTGGACCTGACTGTATGTAATTATTTCTTTTGGTGGTTTATAAAAGACTGTGTATGTGCCTTTATTACCAGCAACAATGACTGAACTGAGGCATCGCATAACAGTAGCTGTGGAAGCTGTAATTCAAGACACGCTCGCTGCAGTGTGGGAACAATTTGAATACCGCACTGACGTATGCCGTGCATCTCAAGGGGACATATTGAACAGCTATAAGAAGGCGTGAAAAAAAATCTTGAGCTTCCCCTTCATCAAAAAACAAAATTCATTTACGAGTACATGCTTATTAGTTTCATAAATATGTTGTTGTTGTTGTCTTCAGTCCTGAGACTGGTTTGATGCAGCTCTCCATGCTACTCTATCCTGTGCAAGCTTCTTCATCTCCCAGTACTTACTGCAACCTACATCCTTCTGAATCTAGACGTGCCAAATTGGATGATTCTTTTTGATACACGCTGTATACATCGCTCTAACAACTGTTAGAGAAAAGTTCTCGATACTTTTGGGTCCCCCTCCTATTTTCTCGTTTTGGACACGTTTTGGGTGTCCTGTGTTAGGTGTGTCACCCTGTGTACAGGGTGTTTCACTACTGTAGGTACAAACGAAAGGGGCGAGTAGGGGATAATGAAGCAAGCAAATACTCCTGATGACCATCGGTCCGGAAATCAACAGTGTCTCCGATACGGCGTATGCTCAGGTATAATCATGCCAATCTTACAATACTGTTAACGTCTAAAGCTACGTTTATTTCGAAACACGTCAATTGAGGTGTAATTACGAGGGTGAGTCAAATGAAAACCTTAAATATTTTTTAAAATATTATTTATTGTGCAGAAGTGGTACAAAGCTGTATCACTTTTCAACATAATCTCCCCCACGCTAAATACAAGTCCTCCAGCGCTTACAAAGTGCATAAATTCCTTTAGAAAAAAATTCTTTTGGAAGTCCGCGCAACCACTCATGCACCGCCTGGCGTACCTCTTCATCAGAACGGAACTTCTTTCCTCCCATTGCGTCTTTGAGTGGTCCAAACATATGGAAATCACTTGGGGCAAGGTCTGGTGAGTATGGTGGATAAGGAAATGGTTGGTGGAAGTGTTTCGTCCCCAGTAACGATTCTTGCAAGGAAGCCATCACCTTCTCATTCAAAGCGCCGAAGAAGTTCTTCACGAACATCAACAAGTCGTTCTCTCATTTCAGGAGTCAGATGCCGTGGCACCCATCTTGCAGACACTTTGTGAAACTGGAGCACATCATGCACAGTGTGGTGTACTGACCCATGACTAATCTGTAAACATGCTGCAGTGTCATTCAGTGTCACTCGGCGGTTTTCCTTCACTATGGCTTCAACTGCTGCAATGTTCTGCGGAGTCACATCTCGTTGTGCCTGACCTGGACGAGGAGCATCTTCCACTGAAGTCACACCATTTGCGAACTTCCTACTCCATTCGTAGACTTGCTGCTGTGACAAACATGCATCACCGTACTGAACCTTCATTCGTCGATCAATTTCAATAGGTTTCACACCTTCACCACACAAAAACCGAATAACAGAACGCTGTTCTTCCCTGGTGCAAGTCGCAAGTGGGGCGGCCATCTTTATATTGGTACTGCGACGGTATGTGTCCATCAGCACTGTGCTGCCATTTACAGGCCGTTCTTCACGCTGTTGGTAGCACGCTTACCAGCTTACAGGATAACGGCGCGAAATTTCGATTTGTTATTACAAATTTAAGGTTTTCATTTGACTCATCCTCGTACAAAGTGATAAACTGCCCTCGTTTGATTTTAAAATCGTTCCGGATGCCTAACTACTGGCAAATAGCGTTTCGGCAACAAGTGTATGGGTCGTGGCTCATCAATACATTGGCATCCCAGGCCTTTTCATTTGAACCCGTTGGCTTCTTTTGTGTGGCGAAATTTTAAAGTTTTTTTGTATTCCTGCCCTGTTGATAGCGTCGATGAACTCAGGGAAGTCATTATGGATGCTTGTCATTGCATTGTAAAAAGGAAGGAAGATTAGAATTTAATGTCCCGACGACAGTGCTATCACTAGAGACGAAGCACCAGCTCGGATTACGGAAGTATGGGAAGGAAATCTGCTGTGTTCTTTTCAAAGGACCCAACCAACCACTTGCCTGGAGCAAATTAGGGGAATCACGGAATACGTAAATCGGAATGGCTGGACGGAGATTTCTCCCGAATGCGAGCCTAGTATGCTAACCACTGCGCCATCTCGATCCGTTTCAATGAATTCGGAACATACCTTGGCTTTTGGAACGTGTACGGGCGTTGATGACGAGACATTTTGAAGTCTGCTTTCACATGAGCAATGGCCATGTGGAACAGATTGGATCCTCGGGATCTCTGTTATAAGGTATTCATGTAGTCAGTTGTAACAGCCGATACATAGCCGGGCGCGTTAGAGCGTCGCTACCGGGAGGTCAAGATGCCCCGACCCCGGACCGAACCCGCCCGGCGGTGTAACGTCGATTGTCGGTGTGCCAGACAGCCTAAATGTCATTTTTAGGCGGTTCCCACACCCCACTAGGAGAATATCAGGCTGGTACTCAAGTTCGCCCGCATCTCGTGGTCGTGCGGTAGCGTTCTCGCTTCCCACACCCGGGTTCCCGGGTTCGATTCCCGGCGGGGTCAGGGATTTTCTCTGCCTCGTGATGGCTGGGTGTTGTGTGCTGTCCTTCGGTTAGTTAGGTTTAAGTAGTTCTAAGTTCTAGGGGACTGATGACCATAGATGTTAAGTCCCATAGTGCTCAGAGCCATTTGAGCCACTCAAGTTCGACCCCAGTCATACGATTCGCAAACATTTCGCTTACTTTCACACGAATAACGTCGTACAGATACTATGTCCCGGAGAGTAACAGGGTTGCGACAGCAAGGGCATCTTCCCCACCCTCTAAACTAACCACGCAAAATCCGTTAATGACAACGCCGACACTGCGCCGACGCGGGACAAAGGCACAGGAGAAAGAAGGTGTACTCAGTCGTAATCCGGCGTGTGTGGGAAATCATTGATTGGTGGATTATTTGCTTCCCTCATTGTTCTATACTCCCTTACAATACTCAGATACTTTGTATGCTCCCCAAGCCGCTGTATGGTGCGTGGTAGACAGTACTTACAAGGGTAACTCCCCATGGCACCGCCCATCAGATTTAGTGATAAGCTGGCCCGGTGGATAGCCTTTCAAAAAGTGAACACACATCAGGCATGAAAACAGGAAGAAGGTGTGAAAAAAGAAGCAAAATAAAAACAGTGAATGGTCCGAGCTTAACAAGTGCAATTTCGAGAGTAATTGAACAGTAGAGGCATCGCGGTTAAACAAAAAAAAATTAAAAAAAGGTGGTCACGGTGTTAAGACTGTGAAGCGGACGAGCTGTGTTCAATACTCCGTCGTGCCATTTATTTTTATTGTTATTCACAACATTACGAACTGTGCATCCGGTCGCTGAAATGTTTTTCTCTTTCTGTAGTCTTGGCAGTTGTCATACTATACATTGGTTATAGAACACGAGTCATGTGATAAGAGTACGTTACCGTCGCAAGTAAATGTGATGAATAGTGAGAACAGGCGAGATACCACATAGACGTCTCACAGAAATGAAAACAAAAAAAGGTGTGAATTACCTTACAACAAAGGAATTCAATAGTCAAGACTTCCAAAACGGAACGCAACTTCAAAAACGTTGAGAATATACGTTTTGACAGAGCACAGAGAACGTGTGTGATTGTGAAACTGTCGCGTTCATTTGTTGCAGCTTATGTGACAAACTACACTCCTGGAAATTGAAATAAGAACACCGTGAATTCATTGTCCCAGGAAGGGGAAACTTTATTGACACATTCCTGGGGTCAGATACATCACATGATCACACTGACAGAACCACAGGCACATAGACATGGGCAACAGAGCATGCACAATGTCGGCACTAGTACAGTGTATATCCACCTCTCGCAGCAATGCAGGCTGCTATTCTCCCATGGAGACGATCGTAGAGATGCTGGATGTAGTCCTGTGGAACGGCTTGTCATGCCATTTCCACCTGGCGCCTCAGTTGGACCAGCGTTCGTGCTGGACGTGCAGACCGCGTGAGACGACGCTTCATCCAGTCCCAAACATGCTCAATGGGGGACAGATCCGGAGATCTTGCTGGCCAGGGTAGTTGACTTACACCTTCTAGAGCACGTTGGGGGGCACGGGATACATGCGGACGTGCATTGTCCTGTTGGAACAGCAAGTTCCCTTGCCGGTCTAGGAATGGTAGAACGATGGGTTCGATGACGGTTTGGATGTACCGTGCACTATTCAGTGTCCCCTCGACGATCACCAGTGGTGTACGGCCAGTGTAGGAGATCGCTCCCCACACCATGATGCCGGGTGTAGGCCCTGTGTGCCTCGGTCATATGCAGTCCTGATTGTGGCGCTCACCTGCACGGCTCCAAACACGCGTACGACCATCATTGGCACCAAGGCAGAAGCGACTCTCATCGCTGAAGACGACACGTCTCCATTCGTCCCTCCATTCACGCCTGTCGCGACACCACTGGCGGCGGGCTGCACGATGTTGGGGCGTGAGCGGAAGACGGCCTAATGGTGTGCGGGACCGTAGCCCAGCTTCATGGAGACGGTTGCGAATGGTCCTCGCCGATACCCCAGGACCAACAGTGTCCCTAATTTGCTGGGAAGTGGCGGTGCGGTCCCCTACGGCACTGCGTAGGATCCTACGGTCTTGGCGTGCATCCGTGCGTCGCTGCGGTCCGGTCCCAGGACGACGGGCACGTGCACCTTCCGCCGACCACTGGCGACAACATCGATGTACTGTGGAGACCTCACGCCCCACGTGTTGAGCAATTCGGCGGTACGTCCACCCGGCCTCCCGCATGCCCACTATACGCCCTCGCTCAAAGTCTGTCAACTGCACATACGGTTCACGTCCACGCTGTCGCGGCATGCTACCAGTGTTAAAGACTGCGATGGAGCTCCGTATGCCACGGCAAACTGGCTGACACTGACGGCGGCGGTGCACAAATGCTGCGCAGCTAGCGCCATTCGACGGCCAACACCGCGGTTCCTGGTGTGTCCGCTGTGCCGTGCGTGTGATCATTGCTTGTACAGCCCTCTCGCAGTGTCCGGAGCAAGTATGGTGGGTCTGACACACCGGTGTCAATGTGTTCTTTTTTCCATTTCCAGGAGTGTATTATGTTTTCATCATTCCATTGGGAATGATCACATTCATATTCATACGAACATCTAAATTGGGCAAGGAGGCATATCTCACTCACTCACCAGCCGTACAAATTAGGTGCGTCGATAAGAGATTCCTTTTCTATGATATAAGTACTGTCACTAATGACGTGTTCACACACCAGACGTGTTTTCCAGTGGAAGATTCGGTGACTTCTCGCCTTGCCATCAAATGTTTGCGGTTCCAGTTCGAAAGCCACTTCCTTTCGGCTGCCAATAGAGTAATTCTGCAGAATCAACTGTCATTATAGGTCCCTACCGTACTCCTCGATGTTGCAAACGGACGTTACACCAGGAGACAGACACACATTTGAATATAGCAACAACAACAAAAATTGCCATGAGGGAAGTTTGAACCCGGCTCGCCCGCTTGGTTGTCCAACACCGTGATCACTTAATCACGACACTGATGCTTTTACAGCCTGCTCTATATTGCACTTCTTGTTCTTGGACCATTTACTGTTTCTTTTTGCTTTTTTTTCACATTTCAGTACACTTTCTTCCTGTTTTCATGCTTGATCTGTGTTCAGTTTTTGACGAGCTGTCCACTGGGGCCTCTTACCACCAAATCTGAGGGACGTACGATGCGGAGTTTCCCTCGCTAATACCACTATCAGCGAAATTTGTTCTGTTCCATTCGCGTATTGGCCGTTAGAAATATGATTGCCTATAAGTCTCTGTATGCACCTTAATCCCTTTCTTTGTTCTCATGCACCCGCACGGGAGGAATACTATGGTGGTAGCAGAACTGGCGTCCAGTCTTCCTCGGATACTGTTCCTCTAAATTTACCCAACCGGTTTTCACTGTCTTCCTTTTAAGCATTCCCATTTCTTTTCCCGTAGCATCTCTGTTACACTTTCGAATGAGCCGTACCAAACCGTTACGATCGTACTGAGCGTCTCTGAATTCGCCCAATTTTTGCTACGATCCCTACTTGGCAAGGTTTCCAAACATTCCATATAACTCAAGTAGGAGAATGTTTACGATGCACTTGACAAAGGCAACTCCCTATTTCTTCGCTCTTGCACAGTATTCGTAGATCGAAGAACGTACAGTGCTCCTGCACGTGACTGTCGTCCTACTAAATAATAGAAGAGAACAAATATCCTTATTCTGCTATCCCAAAGAACTAAACGTTAATCAGACACAACAAAAGAAAAAAAATCCTTAGCTGAGGTTCAGTATATCCGGAAGAAAGTGGTTAACGGGAGCAAAGTTAGAGGCGTCAAATATGATCTTAAAATATTTTTTTGAAGCTTCGCACAGAGACACTAACTGGCCTTAGAATCAAGGCAACCACCTGATCAGTGTCAGGGTCACCAGTAGCACTCGAAGACATTTACCGACTAACCTGATCGCATATCCAGGTGGCAACATAAACAGGCGTAATATGTGACAGGTTTTCTACGCTGTATATTTACTCTCACATAGAATGGTTTTCTCTGAGAAATATGACGGTCCGAATGCCATTCCCTCATAGAATAACAATGACTTCTACTCTGATCCTGCCGACATACAAATGTGAGCTAAAGTATTCAAACTGACTTCGTATTTCATGCTTTGTAGTTAATTTATGTGAATACTTAAGTACGTATTTAATACTTTTATTATGCCAGAATTATAGCTATGTACTTTACGTGTCTAACGCACGAATCAAGGTGACAGAAAATAACTAATTAAAAAATTCTCAGATATGTCCGTGAACAAGACACGTGCGAAAAGAAACCACTACAGACGGAAGTCCATAGATTTCCGCAAGATCAGTCACTTGCTGGTCTTTCGTAGTGCCAACAATTTTACAGCATTGCATCCAAAGAGCAGATATGTAACTACAAATCAGGAAGGTACCAACACCAGTTCTCTTTGAAATTCCGAAGGTAACAGGAATAAAATACAGGGAGCGAAAAATTATTTACAATTTGTACAGAAACAATACTGTAATTACAAGAGTCAGGGGGCATGGAAGGGAAACAATGGTTGAGAAGAGAGTGAGACAGGATTGTTGCCTGTTATCCAGTTTTTTCATTGAGCAAGCAGTAAAGGAATCCAAAGAAAAATTTGGAGACGAATGGAAGTTGAAGGAGAAAGAATTGTAACTTAAAGATTTGCCGATAACACTGTAATTCTCTAAGATACGATAGCTGCGCGGAATGAATAGTGTCTTGAGAAGTGATTATAGAATGAACATCAATATAATTAAAACAAGGGTAATGGCATGTGTTCGAATTAAATCAGGTAATACTAGCAGAATTATTTTGCGAAATGAACGCTAAAAATAGCAGATAAGTTTTGCTGTCTGGGCAGCAGAATAACTGATAGTGACCGAAGCAGAGAGGCTATGAAATGCAGACTGGCAATGGCATGAAAATCATTCCTGAAAAACAGGAACTTGTTAACATCTAGTCTATATAAATAAAAATATGCTAACGCATGCATGAAAGACCATCACTTGAGAACGGCTCTACCGATTTGGCTATTTTTTCGTTATGTTCGTAATTGTCAGGACATGGTTTGTGTGAAAGAATTTTTTTTTTAATTCCGCCGGTAAAATCGGAAATTCGGATGGTATTTTCGTATGAAAGTCTCTATGAAAGAAACGTGACAGTCTGCTTGACTCTTCTGCTGTCACATGTTTTCATAAAACAATGTGACTTTCAGTTTTACACTCCTGCTGTCGCATGTTTTCTGAACATGAACAAATTCCGCATTGGATACTGATATTTTACAAAAACAATACAGTCAGACTGTGATACAGTTGAAAGCCATATTTCAGTGTGTTATCGGTGGTTATCATGTCTTTGGTGTGTTGCAAAGATTGAATTGATGTCAGTTTGTGGTAATTGGGTGTGCTGCTAACATTCAGTTCATTTCAGCTCGTGGTTTATGGAAAAAATGTCACCAGTGAGGGGTCGAAATATCGACTGGCGCACGCGCAACTTAAGTTAACTACATAATCGTGGAATCAATGAGAATGGCGAAGAGGATCAACAGCGTCTGGAGCCAAACGAATAAAAAGCACTCCGTCTTCAGGCCATGAGTGGCCTACCGGTATCATCCGACCGCCGTGTCATCCTCAGTGGAGGATGCGGATAGGAGGGGCGTGGGGTCAGCACACCGCTCTCCCGGCCGTTATGATGATATTCTTGACCGAAGCCGCTACTATTCGGTCGAGTAGCTCTTCAATTGGCATCACGAGGCTGAGTGCACCGCGAAAAATGGCAACAGCGCATGGCGGCCTGGTTGGTCACCCATCCAAGTGCCGACCACGCCCGACAGCGCTTAACTTCGATGATCTCAGGGGAACCGGTGGATCCACTGCGGCAAGGCCGTTGCCCAAAGGAATAAGAACTGTACAATAAACACAGTCTGTTAAACTAGCTGCGAAGAAGAACATGCTAAGCTGTGCTGTGAAAATGTACGGTTTTGTTTTCCTTTTCGTAGTCAATTTTGACAGAAAACAAAAAAAGTTGTGTTGATGGCTAATTTTGTAATCCTACCTGATAGTAGACAAAAACCTTGCGAAATACAGTCTTTAACGCTACTATCCTCATAGATATAGCAGCTGGAAATGTTTCCAACCGATTAACCCATTCATTTTGACTTACATTCCCAGTCAAGATTCCATTTGCAGAAAAAATAAATAAGGTCAGAGAGAGAGGGGGGGGGGAGAAGGTGGACAGAGAAGGGTGGGGGAGGAAAGGGACATCAAAAAGGGGAAGGAGAATATGGACAAAGAGATGAGAGAGGTGAAGATCGATAGAGTGAGGGATAAGAGGTGTACAGGGAGGGGGAGGAAGGTGATGGGCAGAGGGAGGGGGGAGGAGAGGGATGAGAGAGGGAGAGAAAGAGATTAGGGCGTTCAACCAATTTCCATACATAATTATCAATTAGAAGCATTTCCAGGTTCGCTAGTACAAAATTAAATGTGTGGGTGTGTTTTCTGAAAGCATTCATCCGGCGTAAAGCCCTGTGAGAAAGTGAAATGTGGAGAATAAGTAGTTTAGACAAGAGGAGAATAGAAGTGTCTGAAATGTAGTGTTAGAGAAGAATGCTGAAGATTTGATGTGTAGATCGAGTAACTAATGAGGAGGTACTGATTCGAATTAGGTGAGAAACAAATTTATGACACAATTTTACTAAAAGAAGGGATCGTTTGATAGGACACATCCAGAGGCATCACGGAATAGTTGATTTGCTAATGGACAAAGTATGGGGTGTAACACTTTGAGCCGTGCAGCGGCTCGCGTTGGTGCTGTTTGTAGGTTTCCGCCCTCTGTTGGAGGCCAGACCGTATTTTTTAGTTAGCATGGTTGCGGCTGTTTGTCTTCTTCTCGTCTTGACTGGCGCCGCTCGTTTCGCAAACGTTGCCTGTCCACTAGGGCAGCAGCGGCGGTTATCGATATGTAGTAACTGTGGCCCTATATTTGGGGCGACGTTGTTGATATTCCAGGTCACGTGAGTGTGGCAGTTCGGTTGTTGACTCAAGAGGAGCCAGGTCCGCGCAGTGAGTGAACACGCCGGGTCCGCTGGGGGCACGCATGGACTGCCGGATGGAAGGGCTGTGGTCACGAGGGTGCACGACCTCATCGTAAACCGGTTCCTGCAAGTTTTAAGTTGAGTGCATTTGGATTCAAGTAGAGAAACTTCCACCATTGTGAGATCTTGCGATTCTCCAGTGACTTGGATTATTGTTGCTTCTGGTAGTGTTGCCGAGGCGAAGAGCAGCGAGTGCTTGGGGAAGGCGAATCTGGTTAGCTTTCCTGGATTTCTAATTACTATTTATTGCGTTCAGTTTGTTACTATTTGTCAGGTTCAACCAGCGGTATTTTTCCTGCCTCGTGGCCGCTAACGCCCCAGTTACCTGACCTGGGGGTTAGTGTATGTAACGGCAGTGTACGTTTATTCGCCTTGACGCTGCTGTCCAGTGAACTGTGTAGTTTTAACAGCTTTCTTGATTGTAGATTGGTTGGTGATTCTTCTGCTCTGGTGGTAGTGATTCCTTTCTCGTTCCGGGCGCTCTAAGCACAGTATTCTGGGGGCACAGTGCAAAGCGTGTTGTTCCATTCTTGCATTTGGTTTACCGGACGTCAGGTAGCTTCAGCAAGATTATCATTAGTCATTCGTTAGACTGCCACTAGTCTGAGTTACCATTTTGTGAAGTGAATGCAACTCTTGGCTGCCTACCTCATCGCTCGCGAAAGTGTTTGTTGCCGGACCTTCTCAGAGGTCGATTCCTGGAGCACCGTCTGTGACTGGTCCCTGTGTTTTATTATTGTATTATTTATTACCGTACCTTGTAATGCCTACATTAAAGGTTATGTATGTCTAGTTAATAGTTCTGATCGCCTTCTGGAATAAATCTAGCAGCGTAAGGGTTGTGTTATAAGGTTACCATCATCTTATTTCACCCATTTGGTGGTCAGTTGCTTGTTTCTTTTAATTAACCTTCGCTTGTATTTGACGTTTTGCAGCAGGTTTCTAAAGTTTTTATGTAATTGCCGTTCCTGCCGTGTAAGGCCTTCAGATGTGATTGTGGTCATATGCTTTGAAAAAAAAATCGATATTTGTATTTTAGCAGTAAGCCCTAAAACCTTATTTAGTGCCATTCCTGGCATCTGACACTTTCTGATGTGTTTGTGGCCACTTCCTTTTAATATTTCAATACCTGTAAGTTGTAATTGGAGCGAGTTCTTAAACATTCTTAATTTATTGCCATTCTTGGCGTGTAAGACCTTCAGCCGTGATCACAGTGGCTTGTTTTTTTAAAACATTATCTGTATCTGTATTTTATGGTGATTTGCTAACTTGTAACGCATTGAAAACACTATTATTTACACAATTGTTTATTCCTTCATTAATAACGTGTGGTATTTTTAATTTAGTGTTGAGTCTCGAATTACTGTTTTAAAAATAAATGTGTGTAACTGTAAAAGGCAGCCAATAGCAACTGATTACGCCCCCGTCCACAATTGTAACCGAATCCTGCCTTCCCTTGACCTTCAGGTCTCACACTAGTAGCTGGAAACCAAGAGATGAATACGATAACCATGACTTCCTCAGAAAGAAGTGAATATCAGAGTCCCAGTGAGGTACACAACTGGCAGTTGTCATCTGTGAACCGTTGCACTCAACCAAGTACAGGCAATGCGACATCTTAATGAAGAGGAGGTTGCAAGGGCTGTCTGTTTGATCTAAAAAGGATGGACTTTCAGTCGTGTTGCTGCAGATGCCAGTGCCTCTGCAAGTGTCATCTGTAGGTTGTGGACACGCTACAGGGAAGCAGGACAGTACACAAGACGAGTTAGACAAGGTCGCCGTCGCGTTACAACCCAACATGAAGACCGATATCTGGTCATCACTGCCTTGCGGCTTCGTACGGATACCGTCAGAGCACTGCAAGACGATCCCAGAAGGGCCAGTGGAGCAGCTGTGTCCGATCTGATTGTAATGAGCAGGTTACGAGAAGGAGCCATACGACCCACATGTCCTGTTCGAGTACCTCTCTTGACACGATAACATCTTGTAGCTAGCCTTCACTTCTGCTTTCCCATGTAAACTGGTGAAACGTGTAACTCACAGATGAGTCCAGATATCCTCTGACGCAAGATGATGGCCGTGCTCTTGCACGGAGCCACGTGGCGAGCGGTACCAGCCATATGTTGTCCTTAAAATCAACAGATTCCAACGGTTCTGTGATGTCGTAGGGAGGGTTCTTTGTTGACAGTCATACGGATGTTATTTTCGTCTATGATCGCCTTCTCGCCACGCAGTATGTCGAACACTGGGTGTTGGAGCATGTGGTGGCTCCTGCATATGTTGTGGCCCTGAATTCCTTATAATGCCAGTGCATATGTGGTGGGCGTTAGCACGGATGTCTTGCGAGGCCGGGACATCGACGTAATGGAATAGCAGTGAGACCCGATCTAAACCCCATCGTGCATAAGCGCAACTTGCTTGACAGATGTGTACGTGATCGTCCTCTTCCACCACAGACTCTACAAGAACTCTCGTGGGCTCTCATTGGGAACGCATACCACAAGTCCGTAGACTTATACGGGACATGGTTTCAGGCAGTGACAAACATTCACTGAGGGCATACACGTTACTGAAGCTCTCAAAGTCCATTAAAAGCACCCGGGATAAAGGGATGAATGATTTCTTCCACTTTGTCTTCGATACCTGTCAGACGTTTCAGTTCTTTTTATGTACACGATCGAGGATATCATGACGCTTTGTTGTGCATTTAATTTTTTAAAGATAAAAGTATAATTTCATAACACATTCAGTCCTCAATTATTGCTCAATGGAGTACGGCAGACGCCCAAAGTCATGTTCCACTAATTCTTTTGAGCAGTGTACAGTCTCAGAAATTTCTTCTTCAAATCAAGACCTATGTTTGATTAATTTGCCTGTTCATTCCTTTCAACATATGCGGAGTAATTCATCTTCACCTTACTAAAGATAGCCATTCCATCAGCGAATCTTATGACCCTGAATTTTAATCCCAGCCTTGAATCTTTGTTTTGTTTCCGTCATTACTTCTTTGTTGTATAGATTGAACAATAGGTGTGAAAGAATGTACCTCTGTTCTACGCCCTCTTTAATCCGAGCACTGTGGTCTTGATCTTCAGTTCCATTGCTCACTCTTGGTTCTTGTACAAATTATGTACTACCCGTCTTTCCCTACAGCGTATTCCTATTTTTCTCGGCATTTCGAACATTTGCACCATTTTACACTGTCGACTGCTTTTTGCAGGTCGACAAATCCTATGAACATATCTTGATTTTTCTTCAGTCTTGCTTCCGCAACTTCATAATTACCTCTCTGATGCCTTCCCCTTTCCTAAAGCCAAACTGATCGTCATCTAACAGACCCTCAATTTTCTTTTCCATTCTTCAGTATATCATTCTCGTTATCAATTTGGAGGCATGAGCTGCTACTCCGACTGTACGATATTCTCCTGCTTACCAGCTCGTGCTAGCTTCGGAATTGTGCAGCTAATGTCTTTCCGTAGGACTGATGGTGTGTTGCCAATCTCATATACTCTACGCGCCAACGTGAATAGTCGTTTGGTTCAAACTTTTCCCAATGATTTTAAAAATTCCCGTGGAATATTATCTATATTTTCTGCCATATTTGATCATAAGCCTTCCAGAGCTTTCTTAAATTCTGAGTCTAATACTGGATTGTCCACCCTGATAGCTGAGTGGTCGGAGCGGGGGTCTGCCACACCTAGGGGCCCGGGTTCAATTCCCGGCTGGGTCGGAGGTTTTCTCGGCTCAGGGACTGGGTGATGTGTTGTCCTCATTATCATGTCATCATCTCCAGTGGAAGGCAACGGGAAACCACCACTGGAATCACTTCCCTAGACGCTCATGCGGTGGACCTTTCTGACGAGGCTTTCCCCATGACAAGACCAGCCGTAAGGCACAACACAAAGTTTTAAGTTAATACTGGATTCTCCTCTTTGTTCCATATCAATTCCAATTTCTTCTTCTATCAAGACATCAAATGGCTCAAATGTTCAAATGGCTCTGAGCACTATGGGACTTAACTCCTGAGGTCATCAGTCCCCTAGAACTTAGAACTACTTAAGCCTATCTAACCTAAGGACATCACACACATCCATGCCCGAGGCAGGATTCGAACCTGCGACCGTAGCGGTCGCGCGGTTCCAGATTGTAGCGCCCAGAACCGCTCGTCCACTTCGGCCGGCTATCACGACATCAGACAGTTCTTCCTCCTCATAGAGACCTTCAACATACTCTTTCCACCTGTCAGCTCTCTCCTCTGCGTTTGACAGTGGAATTCCCATTGCACTCTTGATGTTGTCGCTCTTAATATTTAACTTCACCGTAGATTCTTTTGTCTTTTCTATAAGCCAAGCCAATCCTTCCGACGATCATTTCTTTTTCTGTTTCATCACATTTTCGTGCACCCATTTCGCCTTGCCTTTCCTGAAAATTTTATTCACTTAATCCCTAAGTGATTTATACTGTTGTATTCCTGTCTTCCTCTGAACATTTTTCTATTTCCTTCTTTCATCGACCAGTTGACGTATTTCTGCAGTTTCTTTGCAGTTACCTTTCTAGTTCCTATGTTTATCTTTCCAACATCTGTGACTTTCCTTTTTAGAGCTGTCCATTCCTCTTCAACTAAAATGTATACTGTGTTATTCCTTATCGCAGGGACCACATCGTTGGCTAACCTAAAACATGTCTAATCTTTCCTCAGTGCTTCAGTATCCAACTTCCTTCCGCACTGAGTCTTCCGTACGATTCTCTTGAACTTCAGTCTACTCTTCATCATTATTAAACTGCGATCTGAGTCTGTGTCTGCTCCTGGGTATGCTTTACATTCCAATTTCTTATTTCAGAATCTCTGTCTGACCCTGGTGTAATCCAAGTGGAATCTTCCCGTGTCTCTAGGCCTTTCCACTTATACGTCCTCCTCTAATGGTTCCTGAACCGAGTATTTGATATTACTTGCAGAAAGTTACCGCAGAACTTAATTAGTCTTCCTCCTCTCTCATTCCTACTACCAAGCCCGTATTGTCTGTTACTTTTTCCTCTACTCTTTCGCCTATAACCTCATTCTAATCCCCAATGATTATTAGATTTTCATCACCCTTTAGGTACCAAGTTACCCAGTCAATATCCTCATGCACTTTCTTTCTCTCTTCATCTTCTGCTTGCGACGTTGGCATGCATATCTGAACTCCTTTTGTCAGCGTTGGTTTGCTGTAGACGCCGTTGAAAAGAATCATATCACTGAACCTCCACAGTAACTCACTCTTTGCCCTACTTTCCTTTTCATAACAAATCCTACTCCCATTATACCATTTGCTGCTGCTGTTGATATTACCCTACATTCGTCAGTCCAGACGTGCTTGTCTTCTTTCCGTATCATTTCACTGTCTCTCCATATGTCTAGACGGAACCCTAGCATTTCTTTTTTCAGGTTTTCTGGCTTTGCTACCGCGCTCAAACTCCTGAAATTCCACACCCCGACTCGTAGAATGTTACAGTCCCGTTCGTTATTGCCTCTGTTTGTCATAGTCACCTTCGCCTTGGCAGTTCCCTCACAGGGATCCGCATGGGGTGACTAATTCGGTATATTTTGCCAATGGAGAGATCATCATGACACTTTTTCAATTACAGGCCGCATGGCCTGTGGAAACACTAAGTGTGTCATTTATGCGGTGGTTTCCATTGCCTCCTGAATTCTTATGTTATTGATCACTGCCGATTCTTCCTCCAATTTTTGGGCAGTTTCCCACGCAAAGGTGAAGAGAGTGTCCTGAACCTCTCTCCGTGCCTCCGCCCTCTTTGAGGAGACCGATGGTAGAATGCGGGTGACTGCTTATCCCGAATGTCTTCGGCCGCCATTACTGATGATTTTTATTCAACATTTAATCAGTGGTTAGGTTCCAATCTGAAACCTAAGAAAACTTTGAAAATTAGTCTATGACACTACTCCCAGGTCACGGGTGATGTAAATGCTTTTGTCTAAATGTAGCTCGTAACGCATAAAATAAATAATATTGGTTTGTATGCAGAATTTTCTATTTATAAATCGATATAACACAGAAAAATCATCTGTGCCATTACTACGAATCTCTTTGGAGCTTCGGAAAAGTTAAAGGAGCTGCAGAGCGAGTTGCAAGCATCGTCAATTGGCTGCGACGTTAAACTCGCCTCGCGAAGTGAGGAAATCAAAGTTAGACTCGAAATCTCAGTTCCGGAGACGTTAAGTTCTTGCTAAACCTTATTGAAACACATCAGATTACTGCGCGTTCTGAAAGTCTTGTTATACTGGAAGAGAATCAGAAATTACAACTTCGATCTATCGGCTAGAAATTTCGGAAGGGTACTCAGCGGAGGGAGACGCAATTCTGTGAAAAAGAACATATTGTAACAGAGTGCAGATATCGAAAGAGTACATGGGTTAAAATACGGTTATCTGAGAGAAGGCTTTATTTACACAAGACAGGAAGTTTACTCTATCGTTAGAAGGACGTGCAATACCTTACCAGCAACAGAAGTTACAGCAAATTAGTGCTGTGCCATACGCCATTTAGCTGAAAATTTTTTTTGCGAAAGCCGGTCTGTTTAAGCGTTTGTAAGATGGAGTAGGCAGCCATTTCATTAAACTTCGCATTACGAAGTCTCACACACTCAAGCATAACTTCGCTACTTGAGTGAACTGCACAAAACCAAAACAATCAAGATCAAAATACAACTTTACGGTCGCTGGGACATTACACATCAAATCTATCACAAAAAACAATGTACAGTGTCATAAATTGTAATTCTTAATTCTGTTCCTTCTAGTAGACAATGAAATTGCTTAGTGCTCGTTATAATAATTCACAATGCGGACTCTGAAACACAAATCAGAATATTCTGGAAAGTGACTTTTTTCTCTGGTAGACTGAAGTTACTCTGTGTTGTGACTTGGGAAGACAGCCAAGTCACTATGCGAGGATGCCGAAAGGCACGCGTTAAGCTCACGCAGACTGGCGTGAGGTCTGGAACATTACAATGTAATTAATATAGCAAATAAAGTACGTAGTTGAAGTAATACTTAACTTTATTCCATAATTGGTGAACATCGCTCTTGTTGATACATTATATAATCTCAATATAAACTGGTCATGGTGCCTTGCTAGGTCGTAGCAAATGACGTAGCTGAAGGCTGGTCAGTGTAGCTTCGCTAGCAAAGTCAGCTGTACAACTGGGGCGAGTGCTAGGACGTCTCTCTAGACCTGCCGTGTGGCGGCGCTCGGTCTGCAATCACTGACAGTGGAGACAAGCGGGTCCGACGTATACTAGCGGACCGCGGCCGATTTAAAGGCTACCACCTAGCAAGTGTGGTGTCTGGCGGTGACACCACACTCTGTTTTTCTTATTTTTTAATTAATTTGCTCTCAATCAGAAGCACGCCGAGGAGAACCCTCTGGGTAGCAACAATAGACAAAAAACAGCACTTACTCGCATTAGACACCAGTAAAAGCGCTCGCAAACTGCCGGACGCACCCAAACAGTAGTGCACACTAGGAAACGCCTGAAAACCTAGTTCAGGGTGCACGCCAACATGCGGTGTATGCGCCCTTAGAGAGACAGGAGGGGCCGAAGGGTCGACCTCCATCGAGCCGGAGCACCCGACGGGCGAAGACGACAGATGGTCCGGAGCAGGCAAGAGTTCCATGTCGGAGGACAGCTGGCCACGGGAAGCGATCGGCGGCGCGTGACCCAGGGAGGCGCCCGGCTCTTGCAGCGACGCGTCCACTGCGGGCGGCGCCGGCGGGAGAACAGGCGGCGGCGGCGACGGCGGCGGCGGCGGCGCGTCGCCATGGGGCAAAATGGAAGGCAGCGTCGGTAACACCTGGGGATGAGGCGAGCCAGTAGATGGGTCCCCAGGGCGCTGACCGGACGGTACCGTCGCTGAAAGCAGACGGGGAGCGGCAGATCCCGTGCGACGACAGAGGCGCAGCTGATTGAGATGCCGACGCACCTCACCAGAGGCCCCCAAAACCAGATACACTCCTGGAAATGGAAAAAAGAACACATTGACACCGGTGTGTCAGACCCATCATACTTGCTCCGGACACTGCGAGAGGGCTGTACAAGCAATGATCACACGCACGGCACAGCGGACACACCAGGAACCGCGGTGTTGGCCGTCGAATGGCGCTAGCTGCGCAGCATTTGTGCACCGCCGCCGTCAGTGTCAGCCAGTTTGCCGTGGCATACGGAACTCCATCGCAGTCTTTAACACTGGTAGCATGCCGCGACAGCGTGGACGTGAACCGTATGTGCAGTTGACGGACTTTGAGCGAGGTCGTATAGTGGGCATGCGGGAGGCCGGGTGGACGTACCGCCGAATTGCTCAACACGTGGGGCGTGAGGTCTCCACAGTACATCGATGTTGTCGCCGGTGGTCGGCGGAAGGTGCACGTGCCCGTCGACCTGGGACCGGACCGCAGCGACGCACGGATGCACGCCAAGACCGTAGAATCCTACGCAGTGCCGTAGGGGACCGCACCGCCACTTCCCAGCAAATTAGGGACACTGTTGCTCCTGGGGTATCGGCGAGGACCATTCGCAACCGTCTCCATGAAGCTTGGCTACGGTCTAGCACACCGTTAGGCCGTCTTCCGCTCACGCCCCAACATCGTGCAGCCCGCCTCCAGTGGTGTCGCGACAGGCGTGAATGGAGGGACGAATGTAGACGTGTCGTCTTCAGCGATGAGAGTCGCTTCTGCCTTGGTGCCAATGATGGTCGTATGCGTGTTTGACGCCGTGCAGGTGAGCGCCACAATCAGGACTGCATACGACCGAGGCACACAGGGCCAACACCCGGCATCATGGTGTGGGGAGCGATCTCCTACACTGGCCGTACACCACTGGTGATCGTCGAGGGGACACTGAATAGTGCACGGTACATCCAAACCGTCATCGAACCCATCGTTCTACCATTCCTAGACCGGCAAGGGAACTTGCTGTTCCAACAGGACAATGCACGTTCGCATGTATCCCGTGCCACCCAACGTGCTCTAGAAGGTGTAAGTCAACTACCCTGGCCAGCAAGATCTCCGGATCTGTCCCCCATTGAGCATGTTTGGGGCTGGATGAAGCGTCGTCTCACGCGGTCTGCACGTCCAGCACGAACGCTGGTCCAACTGAGGCGCCAGGTGGAAATGGCATGGCAAGCCGTTCCACAGGACTACATCCAGCATCTCTACGATCGTCTCCATGGGAGAATAGCAGCCTGCATTGCTGCGAAAGGTGGATATACACTGTACTAGTGCCGACATTGTGCATGCTCTGTTGCCTGTGTCTATGTGCCTGTGGTTCTGTCAGTGTGATCATGTGATGTATCTGACCCCAGGAATGTGTCAATAAAGTTTCCCCTTCCTGGGACAATGAATTCACGGTGTTCTTATTTCAATTTCCAGGAGTGTACATCGCGCGGCCGAGGCAGCGAAGAATGCGCCCTGCGAGCCAACGCCGTGAACCTCGATAGTTGCGAAAGTATACAACGTCGCCTGGGGCAAAAGCAGGTGTCTGCCGCTGCACAGGAACCTGATGCGGCGGATGCAGCAAAGACATCAAGGGTCGATGAGGACGACCATGAAGCAACTCAGCCGGCGAGCGACCATCTCGGGCTGAGAGCGATACGAGGACAAAAAGAGCAATAACGCGTCCTCCTGAGAATGCGACTCTTTCAACTTCAACATCTGGGACTTGAAAGTCCGGACCAAACGTTCAGCGGCACCGTTTGACTGAGGCGAAAACGGCGCGGATGTCAGATGTTGAATACCATTGGCCTTGCAGAATGACTGAAATTCGGCGGACATGAATTGTGGGCCATTGTCGGAAACAATAGTCTGCGGAAGACCTTCAATGCAAAAGATAGCAGATAACGCTTGGATGGTGGCAGAAGACGTCGTGGAAGACATCCCGACAACAAAAGGAAAATTACTGAAGGAATCTACCACAACCAACCATCGAGCATTCCAGAATGGACCAGCAAAATCGATGTGTAAGCGTTGCCAAGGGGAAGTGGCTTTCGGCTATGCAAAGAATTTCCGCGGTGGTGCGGATTGTTGTTCGGCACACGCCATGCAAGAAGAGCACATATTCGTAATCGCAGCATCGATTCCGAACCAAGTACAGTGCTGACGAGCAAGTTGTTTCGTTCTCACTATACCCCAATGTCCTTGGTGGAGAAGCCGTAAGACAGAGGACTGTAACGAATGTGGGACCACGACCCTGGACTGATCATTATCAGAACGCAACAGCAAAACACCACATCGAACAAAAAGTCTCTCCTTGTGAGCAAAAAATCGGCGAACCAACGGATACTCGATCCGTGACTTTGACAAGGGCCATTGCTTAGCAACAAAACGCAGAACTGTAGCAAGGACAGGGTCGGCAGCTGTAGCTGTAGCTACACGACGAAAATCAATCGGAAACGATTGGACCACGTCATCGGTTTCCGAATCAATGAACATGCAAGCAAGTTTGGAGGAATCGAATGCTCTATCCTCAGCAACTGGCAAATTGGACAACGCATCGGCGTTTCCGTGCTTAGCAGTGGACCGATACAAGATATCGTAGTGGTACTGCGAGAGGAAAATAGACCAGCGAATGAATTTCTGTGCTGTACGTGTAAGTACAGGCTTGGTCGGATGAAAAAGCGAAGTCAGAGGTTTGTGGTCTGTGATGATGGTAAAGTGACGACCATACAAGAAATCATGAAACTTTGTAACACCAAATACGAGAGCCAAAGCTTCTTTCTCGATCTGTGAATAATGTCTTTGCGCAGACGAGAGCAATTTGGACGCAAAGGCAATAGGGCGATCGTGCGAACCCTCTTTGTGCGCAAGCACAGCACCGATTCCGAAATCCGATGCGTCCACCATCAACAAAAGGGGCTTCTGGGGATCGAATGGCGTAAGGCAAGTATTGGAAAGCAACGCCGATTTCAACTGGCGAAAGGCGCGTTCGCATTCCGTCGTCCAGACGAACGCAACACCTTTACGGCGTAAGCGATGAAGCGGAGCTGAAATGGAAGAGGCGTGGCGCACATATTTATTGTAATAATTAATTTTTCCCAGCACACTCTGCAGCTGCTTCAAATTCTGCGGCGAAGGCAAGTCTTGTATGGCACGGAGGTGCTCTGGACTGGGATGTATGCCTTGGGCATTGAGTACATGGCCCAGATAGGGTAAGCCCCGAGCAAAAAACACACATTTGTCCTTCCGTAAGCGAAGACCATTTTGTCGCAAGACCTGAAATAATGTTCTGAGATTGGCTAAATGTTCTTCTTCCGTCTTTCCGGAGATCACAATATCGTCCAGATAGTTTGCTGCAGTAGGGACCGACGCACAAACAGTTTGTAGATATTGCTGAAACAATGCAGGGGCGGATGCACACCCGAATGGCAGTCGTTTGAATCGGTACAAACCAAGATGCGTGTTAACCACCAATACGCGCTGGGAATCTTCGTCCACCGGTATTTGCAAGTACGCATCTGCTAGGTCCAACTTCGAAAAATATTTACCCGGGCACAGTTTGTCAAAAAGATCTTCCGGGCGGGGTAAAGGAAAAGTAGCAGTCACAAGTTGTGGATTCACTGTTGCCTTGAGGTCCACACAAAGTCGCAATTTTCCGGAAGGTTTTTGCAAAATTACTAAGGGTGAAGCCCAGAGAGAAGCCTCCACACGTTCAATGACACTTTGTGATTCCAATTCGTGTAATGTTGTTGCGACCTCATCACGCAATGCGTGGGGAACATTGCGCGATCTGAAAAATTTCGGTTGCATGTTTACTTGCAGTTCCAAATGTGCTTTATAGTTCTTAGCGCAACTAAGGCCCGGTGCAAAAATGTCTGCAAATTCTTCACATAGACGAAAACACTGGCTGAAGGCACAGTCTGGTTCACTGATAGGACCTGATTGACTATAGACAAGTTAAACAACTGAAATAAATCTAAACCAAACAAGTTCACTGCAGAAGAAGAACGAAGGACGTATAAAGACACAAGTTTTGTTTGTCCCTTGTATGTTGCAAGAAGGCTGCACTGTCCTAACACTTAGATATCTTGTCCTGAATAACTATTTAACTTAACATTTGCAGCATGCAACGGAGGTGCGCCCAGTTGTTTGTACGTGTCTTTATTGATTAGTGAAACTGCATCTCCGGTATCGAGCTGGAATGGTATCATGTTGCCATTCATGACCAAATCTACAAAAAGTTTATTGTCGTGCTGACGACAAGAGCGACTGTCTCATGCAACGTGAACAGACACTGGTACAGAATCACTTGCTATGTGACGGGATTTCCTGCGACGTCGACGCACACTATTTGTGGGACGAAACAGTCACTGTTAGAGAGAGTGGCACTGGGCGGAGTGGAATTAACTACATGAATGTCCATGGGCGAAGGTTCACGAGCCTGAGTATTCTTGGTTCGATTCCGGCGCGAAGCAAAGGGCCTGGAATGGTTGTGAGTGTCCGATCGGAGCTTTTTCTAGCAAACACTTTGAACATGTCCTTTTTTATTACAGAAAAAGCAAATAGCCTGGCATGACGGGCAATTCTCACGCGAATCTCTAGTAGCACACCGCGGGCATGATTTCACTGCATTTGCATGCTGGCGCGGGACACGTAGCGGAGAGCTTGGCGGCAGCTGCGCGGACGGGCGCGAGGGCTGTTTACCGTTCCGTGCAGGTCGCCCGGCGGGCCGGTTAATGTGACACACGGCTGGCGAAGTTTCAAATGAGTCCTGAGCAAAGTCAAGTGTGTCCTGCCGATCCAATATGTCCAGCACTTGTTGAAGGGAGGGATTGACTAGTTTCAAATTCTGTTCCCTTATACGAACATCAGAAACGTTCTGTGCAATTGCATCATGCACCATAGTACCTGAATAAGGGAGTCCACATTCACACTCAAAAGCACAATCCCTCGTAAGGCCTTGCAAAGTTGCAACCCACTCCTGATTAGTTTGACCGGCCGTACGTTTTGTACGAAAGAACGTGTACCGTTTTGCAACTACATTGACTGACTCTTTGAAATATGCATCTAACGCAGACAAAATTTCTTCGTAGGACAGAGTTGCTACGTCGCATCGGGGAAATAATTTCACTATCACACGGTACGTCTGCACCCCTACACAAGAAAGCAAAAATGGCTGCCGCTCAATACCTTGAATTCTGTAGACGGCGAGATGGAATCCAAATTGGCGTGACCACTCCGTCCAGCTTTCCAGTGCAGCATCAAAAGGACGAAAAGACGGTGCAACTGCGTGTTGTGGCTGCGGTAGCGGTGGAGCGGCGGCCGCCGCATCGTTTTGCATTGCACGTTGACCCTGGACGAGCTGTCCAAGGGCATCCAATAAGGCTTGCGTCTGCTGATTCTGCAAGCGATAAAATTCGGACAGTACAGCTGGCGATTGTGGCGAAGCCATGACACAAGTAATTTAAGCAAGTATAAAGAAGAAGACCGTTTTTACACTCGTCGCCAACCTGTTGTGACTTGGCAAGACAGCCAAGTCACTATGCGAGGATGCCGAAAGGCACGCGTTAAGCTCACGCAGACTGGCGTGAGGTCTGGAACATTACAATGTAATTAATATAGCAAATAAAGTACGTAGTTGAAGTAATACTTAACTTTATTCCATAATTGGTGAACATCGCTCTTGTTGATACATTATATAATCTCAATATAAACTGGTCATGGCGCCTTGCTAGTTGTAGCAAATGACGTAGCTGAAGGCTATGCTAACTATCGTCTCGGCAAATGAGAGCGTATTGGTCAGTGTAGCTTCGCTAGCAAAGTCAGCTGTACAACTGGGGCGAGTGCTAGGACGTCTCTCTAGACCTGCCGTGTGGCGGCGCTCGGTCTGCAATCACTGACAGTGGCGACACGCGGGTCCGACGTATACTAGCGGACCGCGGCCGATTTAAAGACTACCACCTAGCAAGTGTGGTGTCTGGCGGTGACACCACACTCTGTTTTTCTTATTTTTTAATTAATTTGCTCTCAATCAGAAGCACGCCGAGGAGAACCCTCTGGGTAGCAACAGTAGACAAAAAACAGCACTTACTCGCATTAGACACCAGTAAAAGCGCTCGCAAACTGTCGGACGCACCCAAACAGTAGTCCACACTTTTTTCACAACAACAAACTTTACAACGCAGCACTAGCAATAGCAGAGTCGCTAACCTACAGTACCCGTGTACCTTACTGCTAGGGACTGAATGAGACTCTCTTTCTACGGTACACAAGTGCGATGTGTCTAAGTTGATAGCAATGCAGTTCAGAAGTCAGCTTTCTTTACGAATTAACATCAGAATTGAGTCGATCTGCAGTTTGCAGTTCAGGCGTGTACTACTTGAAAAGAAAATGGAAAAACAATAAAGGACGGTAAATTACGTGCATTTATCACCTAAACTTTATCTTTACATTAACAATAATGATTTTGCGCCACCAAATTACGACTTCTAACAAAATTATGCAAAAAGTCTGATATGAGTTACTGTTTCAATTAACATTTTACAATGCAGTTCATTGTTAAAAAGATATTACCCCTAAGACCAATGAAAGAGAGAAATCGTAGATTTTATTCTCTCTCTTATATATCCTTTTCCATAGATAAAATTAGTAAACATAAAAGATACAGATACTCTCTGGTTAAACTGAACACTGTTATTAGTACAAGCGCGGTAACAGACGTAATCATTCCCGTATGCCATCTATGTCTCACCGTCGCAAACGAACGCCACTGAATTTAGTTTACAGCCGTTGTTTGTGCGTCCCGGGTGTGGATCGCGTTTGTTTCACTCACGGCTGACTTAGAATTGAGGTGAAAATGCAGTCACTCTCGGCGACCACGAATCTAGCAGTCGACTCAGCCGGTAGCGCCACCGGCTTCTCCCGTGTTTAAATGGACCCTCGGAAATAGTAACATATTCGCCGAAAAATAGCTATATAGTTGTGACAAAGACAACATAAACATGTACTTGCCTAACACACTGTATGAGCCGTGCTGCGGCTCGCGTTGGGCTGTTTGTAGGTTTCCGTCCTCTGCTGGAGGCCAGAACATATCGTTTAGTTGACTTGGTTGCCGTTGTTTGTCTTATTCTCGAGTTTGTAACAACAACAACGCTGTACTGTTGTACATATAATATTTTTTCTTCTGATTTTCGATACATTACTGTAATCGATGTTTTGATTTCTTTTTTTTTTTTTTTTGTTTCATGTCATTGTGTTAAGAAAACTGTAAACAAATTTCGATGTCAATATTAATGTTTATGTCAAATTTCGAGCACTATTGTAATAGAATTGAAAGGTAACAAATGTTGAAACTGTTGTAACATGTTTAAAATTGTAACTGTGCATCTGGTCCATACGTAGGCAATGTATTAGGATATGTAGAATGCAAAACCTCGGGTGAACACCCTGTCTGTAAGGGAGCGGTAGAAGGTGGAGGCAGGCGAGCGCGGGAAAATGCACTCGGGTGCTGCATGGCATAACGGGCTCAGCAGTTGTAGTCGGAGTTTGGCATTGGTCTGAGCAACACGTTCTGGAGCGAGGAGGCTCTTCTGGAAGAAGTAGTTCCATTGAGCCTCGGGTATGCCGTTCCAACGCCCATGCAGCATGGCAAAATTCCATAGGCACTAAATGGAAAAGTATTGCGACGCTAAGAAGAAGTAAAGTGCTGATACATCAAGAGCCATAGCTGTGGTTGTATGTGTGCTCTGTGCCTCGCCATCTCGCCGCCCGCCAACCGCCGCATCGATGCAAACAGGTTGAAACTTTTAGTACTGTATTCGTATGGACCAGTGTTAATTTTGTTCCATACTGTTCAATAACAACTTAAATTTCACCAGAACTGTCCTATCATTTAATTATCCTCACAACTAACCTAGACAGGGTCCTTTCCAAATGTTGTGCAATCCGAGTGTCCCGAAATGAAAAATTAAAGTTTGTATTAATAATAATTACCTGCAGACCTAGTTATGTTAGAATGATGTTTAAGGAACTGTCTTGTTAATGAACTAGTTAAGGAATAACGGAGGTCTGACAAATATATTGATTTAGTAATGAAGTTTAATTATTTCGAGACAGATATAATGGTATTTAAATGAACAGGAAATAAAATGAAAAAAGTAGTAACTCATATATTGGAAATCTTGAGCACATAATGATACCAGTAATCAAATTTTTTAATACAGTGATCATTACAGTTTCAGGGTCCCCACCCCCCCTTTTTTTATTCATTTGAATTCTGAAGTGTTCTAAATTAATTTGACCAGCAAAAGTTAAAGTCAATATAAAAGCCCAAAATTTATCAGTGTTTTATCTTTATCAAAATTGACATTGTGTGTGTGTGATTCGAAAGTGCTATTTCTAGGGTAACCTATGTCCGATTTTAATCGGATCAATAGACAGTACGAAGTTTTGTAGTAAACATTATAGTGTAGTGTTATGTATTTATGGTTTATCCATATCAGTACAGAAAGTGACATTATCAGTTCAATAGATTTTCTGGTTCTAAAATTTACCATATTATGCAGTGTTACTACGTGTTGTTTTGCATGAACGTACATCAACTTGTACAGGGAAGAAACTAAGTTAATGCCTAATTAGGCTGGCGACCGTATTATTAACAAATTGGTAGCATCTGCTGTGTTGCTTTCTGTCCGTCCTAACGTGTAGTTGTATTTCGGACTTATTTGACGTATCATTGTTATTACCGAGTGGGTGTAAGTCTGATTTGCCTCCATTCAGGTACACGCGGTCAATATCTATACAAAAATCCTTTCTCATAAGGCGAAGCCCGTCAACTTACCATAGTACAGGCTTTAATGAGTATCGTGTGCCCCACGCGCGCGTTACAAGTTGACTGGCGCCACTTGGTTTCGTAAGCTTTGCCTGTCCGCTAGTGGCGGCAGCGGCCGTTATCGATGTGTAATAACTGTGGCCCTATCTTTGGGGCGACGTTGTTGTTCTTTCGGGTCGTATGAGTGTGCCAGCTCGGTTGGGTACTCAGGAGGAGTCAAGTCCGCACCAAGTGCGAGAACACGACAGGATCGCTGGCGGCACGCATGGACTGGCATATGGAAGGGCTGTGGTCACGAGGGCGCACGACCTTGTCGTAAATCGGATCCTGCAAGCTTTAAGTTGAGTGCATTTGGATCCACCATTGTGAGATCTCGCGATTCTCCAGTGACTTTGGTTCGTGTTGCTGCTCGTAGTGTTGCCGAGACGAAGAGCAGCGAGTGGAGTGCTTGGGGAAGGCGGATCTGATTAGCTTTCCTGGACTTCTAATTACTCTTTATTGCGTTCAGTTCGTTCCTGTTTGTTAAGTTCAACTAGCGGTATTTTTCCTGCCTCGCGACCCCAGTTACCTGCCGTGGGTGTTAGTGTATGTAACGGCAGTGTACATTTCCTCGCCTTGCCGCTGGTGTCCGGTGAGGCGTGTAGTTTTAACAGCTTTCTTGATTGTAGGCCGTTTGTGATTCTTCTACTCTGGTGGTAGTGATTCATTTCTCATTCCGGGCGCTCTAAGCACAGTATTCTGCCGGTAGAGTCCAGACTCTCGGTTCCGGCTTTGGCCTATTGTTCCATCGTTGCATTTGGTTTATCGGACGTCAGGTAGCTTCAGCAAGATTATCATTAGTCATTCGTTAGACTGCCACTAGTCTGAGTTACCATCTTGTGAAGTGAATGCAACTCATGGCTGCCTATCTCACCGCTCGCAAAAGTGTTTTTGCTGGACCTACTCAGAGGTCGATTCCTGGTGCACCGTCTGTGACTGCCCCTTGTGTTTTATTATTGTATTTGCTGTTTTATTGTATGTTTCTAAAATATTTATATAATTGCCATTCTTGGCGTTACAGCAGGTTTAAATGGTTGTGCTACCAAGCTTACCATGTCTTTGTCTCACCCGTTTGATGATCAGTTGTCTGTCTTTTAAATTAACCTTTGCTACTCCATTGCTGTTTTACAGTATGTTTGTTAATTTTTTTATAATTGCCGTCCTTGGAGTTAAACTCCTTCAGCCGTGACTGTAGTTACTTGCTTTAAAATTCTAATTGGGATCACATCGCCTTGTTTTTAAAACATTATTTGCTGTGTCTGTATTTTATGCTCATTTGGTAAATTGTAACGAGCTAAATGTACTATTAATTACACAATTGTTTATTCCTTCATTAATAACGTGTGATATCTTTATTTATTGCTGACTCTGGAATTACCGTTTAAAAATAAATGTGTGTAATTGCCAAAGGGAACCAATAGTAACTGATTACGGCCCCGTTCACAATCGTAACCGAATCCTGCCTTCCTTGACTACCAGGTTTCACTGTCGGAAATCGCAATGTATTTGAAAATAAACAAATATTTATGACAAGCAAGAGTATAAATGTCATCGCCGTTCGTCTCATGCGCGGCAATTTAAGCTGCATTCTTAGGTTTCTGCCTCACCACACTCTGAAATCGCGCCACATTCGGGAAACACGTCAAATAGATAGGAAAATCGTCACTACCACAGAGGTCATCATGGACTCTCCAGTGGATGTATGGGAGAAAACAAGGTCTGTAGATGGGAAGATCAATGTCCGAGACAGTTCCGTCCCCCATACTGAAGTGTATGAGGGCGCCAGCATTCAAGAAGTAAAGGTCATGTTGTGCCAGTAAATTTTTGAGGTCTTTACCATGGCCAGTGATCATGGTTCCACCCAAGATTAGAAAATGTGGGGGAAGCTGAGAAACCAATGCAAACAATATGTTGTGAGACGCTTCATCATCTGGATGGAGGTAATCATTGCAGATGGTAATAGCATGAAATGCCCTTAACTGAACAGCCACAGCCTCCAAAGGTGTGTTAAGAGACACAAGTTCGCTATATAGAATGTCCAGAATATATGTGCAAACATGGCCCAACACCCTGCCACAGATAGCACGATTCAATAATATCACCAGTGTCCACGAAGGGCCAAGATCTGCACTGCTGGAAACCAAGTCTCCTAAAGCAGAGGAAGTGCCAGAAGATGTCGGAGCTCAGCTAGTTGGTGGAAAAAACCGCTACGTTCCATTATGGAATAATATTGTCGATGTACAGTGCGGCCATGAAGGGATCAAGGAGACAGGATATGCCCTAGGGTCACATGCTGCCATTGGCTGAGCGGTTATGGCCTCAGTGTACATAGGCTCTGGGTTCTGTTGTTTGGTGCGAACTGCGGCCTCAGGGGCTCCTGGAATCTCTGCTTCGTCCACAGGAGTAGAACAGGCGGGATCTGGTGGCATGGGTGCCACCGAAATGTCCTTCTTGGAGAGCTTTTTCTTGTCATTACTCTCCTTAGAGGATTTCGATGACTGCGAGGGCTTCTCTGAACCAGTTTCAGGCAAAGATGATCAAAACCCTGCGACCAGAGACTAAAGAAGTAAAGCTTTATGTTTTGTCAAGAAATTTCGTTTTTCGTATGTATAATGTGGATGGTGTGACTGCGATACAGGTAGTTGTACCGTAGGAGAGACCAGACTAACTGGAACGCCGTTAAATCCGCACGTACACGACATGTTAACCATACCTGTAATACAGTTCTTCGTACGCTGCGCTCCAACATATGAACTTTGACGATGAATTACTATAACACAACATAAGCAAATAAAAATCAAACAGATCTGGTAAAATTGTAGTTTATTTTTGAGGCCTAGTGTTCCTCAATTTGTTAGATGCAAGTTACTACATTAATGCAAAGTTAAAAATGCGTGTATCAGAATTCACGGGGCTCTCAGGACCGCAACTATTTCCTATCAACACTGCACAGCCACCACGAACGAAACAGTTACTCTCGTATGAATTTACAATTCTAAGCTGCCACAGTACTGCTGTACTGTGTGGCATACGATGTATGCTTTGTGTCATGTGGGAATTAAAACCTCTATGCCAGGACAGTTTTGAATCTGGTGACCTTAAGCAGCACGATATTCTCTAAGATACAAAATGATAACGACCAAGAGGTCTTCAGCGATGATATAGTCACAATACTACGGCAGTAAAGAGCTAAACAGTCACATTGTCCCACTTACCGACATATGTGAGAATGATGACGTATCGCACAGCACATTCTAAGCTGCCACAACACTGCTACAGTATACTGTGTGGTAAATCTACATCTACATCTACATCCATACTCCGCAAGCCACCTGACGGTGTGTGGCGGAGGGTACCCTGAGTACCTCTATCGGTTCTCCCTTCTATTCCAGTCTCGTATTGTTCGTGGAAAGAAGGATTGTCGGTATGCCTCTGTGTGGGCTCTAATCTCTCTGATTTTATCCTCATGGTCTCTTCGCGAGATATACGTAGGAGGGAGCAATATACTGCTCGACTCTTCGGTGAAGGTATGTTCTCGAAACTTTAACAAAAGCCCGTACCGAGCTACTAAGCGTCTCTCCTGCAGAGTCTTCCACTGGAGTTTGTCTGTCATCTCCGTAACGCTTTCGCGATTACTAAATGATCCTGTAACAAAGCGCGCTGCTCTCCGTTGGATCCTCTCTATCTCTTCTATTAACCCTATCTGGTACGGATCCCACACTGCTGAGCAGTATTCAAGCAGTGGGCGAACAAGCGACCTGTAACCTACTTCCTTTGTTTTCGGATTGCATTTCCTTAGGATTCTTCCAATGAATCTCAGTCTGGCAGCTGCTTTAGCGACGATCAACTGTATATAATCATTCCATTTTAAATCACTCCTAATGCGTACTCCCAGATAATTTATGAAATTAACTGCTTCCAGTTGCCGACCTGCTACTTTGTAGCTAAATGATAAGGGATCTGTCTTTCTAAGTATTCGCAGCACGTTGCACTTGTTTACATTGAGATTCAATTGCCATTCCCTGCACCATGCGTCAATTCGCTGCGGATCCTCCTGCATTTCAGTACAGTTTTCCATTGTTACAACCTCTCGATATACCACAGCATCATCTGCAAAAAGCCTCAGTGAACTTCCGATGTCATCCGCAAGGTCATTTATGTATATCGTGAATAGCAACGGTCCTATGACACTCCCCTGCAGAACACCTGAAATCACTCTTACTTCGGAAGACGGCTCCGAGCACTATGGGACTTAACATCTATGGTCATCAGTCCCCTGGAACTTAGAACTACTTAAACCTAACTAACCTAAGGACATCACACAACACCCAGTCATCACGAGGCAGAGAAAATCCCTGACCCCGCCGGGAATCGAACCCGGGAACCCGGGCGCGGGAAGCGAGAACGCTACCGCACGACCACGAGCTGCGGACTTACTTCGGAAGACTTCTCTCCATTGAGAATGACATCCTGCGTTCTGTTATCTAGGAACTCTTCAATCCAGTCACACAATTGGTCTGATCGTCCATATGCTCTTACTTAATTCATTAAACGACTGTGAGGAACTGTATCGAACGACTTGTGGAAGTGAAGAAACACAGCATCTATCTGTGAACCTGTGTCTATGGCCATCTGAGTCTCGTGGACGAATAGCGCGAGCTGGGTTTCACACGACCGTCTTTTTCGAAACCCATGCTGATTCCTACTGAGTAGATTTCTAGTCTCCAGAAAAGTCATTATACTCGAACATAATACGTGTTCCAAAATCCTACAACTGATCGACATTAGAGATATAGGTCTATAGTTCTGCACATCTGTTCAACGTTCCTTCTTGAAAATGGGGATGACCTGTGCCCTTTTCCAATCCTATGGAAATAACGCTCTTCTAGAGACCTGCGGTACACCGCTGCAAGAAGGGGGGCAAGTTCCTTCGCGTATTCTGTGTAAAATCGAACTGGTATCCCATCAGGTCCAGCGGCCTTTCCTCTTTTGAGCGATTTTAATTGTTTCTCTATCCCTATGTCGTCTATTTCGATATCTACCATTTTGTCATCTGTGCGACAATCTAGAGAAGGAACTACAGTGCAGTCTTCCTCTTTGAAACAGCTTTGGAAAAAGACATTTAGTATTTCGGCCTTTAGTCTGTCATCCTCTGTTTCAGTACCATTTTGGTCACAGAGTGTCTGGACATTTTGTTTTGATCCACCTACCGCTTTGACATAAGACCAGAATTTCTTAGGATTTTCTGCCAAGTCAGTACATAGAACTTTACTTTCGAATTCATTGAACGCCTCTCGCATAGCCCTCCTCACACTACATTTCGCTTCGCGGAATTTTTGTTTGTCTGCAAGGCTTTGGCTATGTTTATGTTTGCTGTGAAGTTCCCTTTGCTTCCGCAGCAGTTTTCTAACTCGGTTGATGTACCACGGTGGCTCTTTTCCATCTCTTACGATCTTGCTTGGCACATACTCTTCTAACGCATATTGTACGATGGTTTTGAACTTTGTCCACTGATCCTCAACACTATCTGTACTTGAGACAAAACTTTTGTGTTGAGCCGTCAGGTACTCTGTAATCTGGTTTTTGTCACTTTTGCTAAACATGATGTATGCTTTGTGCCATGTGGGACTTGGACCCACAATGCCAGGATGGTTTTGAATCTGGTGGCAACAAGCAACACGATATTCTCCAAGACACAAAATGATAATCCACTGTCACGACCATGAGGTCGTCAGCGATGATATAATCACAATATTGAGGCAGTAAACAGTTAAATAGTCACATCGTTCCCCTTACATGCAGGGAAGTGACGACATATCGTACGGCATAAGCTGTGCTCACAATCTATCGTCATTTGAGTCTGTGCGACTGTATTTGACTAGATGTTGCTCAGCTGATATGAGCAAAAACGAAGGAGATGGCGCTGCCGTTTGTCTCACTACCGACGTTCCAACACACAGCGCGTTCTCGCTGAACAATGGCTTGCCACCGTCTGTGCTAAGCTTTGTGGACTGCAGTGACGTCAGACAGTCCACTTCAGGAATATTAATCCTTGTCAGGAGACACTCTCAGAATGGAACAAGAAATAATTTTCCTTACCTCCAAACGGTGATAATACGTGATTTATTATGTACCATTTTTCCTTTCTGTTCCAAACTGGCTTAGCCCGTTCAACCTGGTCGAAGCTGAGGGGTGTCCGCCCATGCCAGCTGCGCCATACTTTGATTTTCCCCCCTGTTAGTATTCTTACGCCAGCCTTACAGACTTCCCGACACTGCATTCAAAACTCCCACCAGGATGGCTCGTGCTTTTTGTGCGCACTATCTCCCTCCCCCTCTCGCACTGCAATGGCTTCTCGTGTCTATTGCCAGCTACCGTCAATTCTGATTGTTACGCTCTATCAAACTCCAAATATTTCGTGATTTGCGATTTTCACCAATTTCAGTTCCACCGCTGCGGATGGCCCTACCACAGAGTCGTTTGCAACCTAAATTTTTTCCACTTGATACCTTATCTTTGTTTTAATCTGTTGACTTAGAAACTCTTAAATGAGTGTGCACAGTGCAATGATATACCACTGCCGTGTCTCCTGAAGAGGAGCAACGCCTTCTCAATTTAAAAAAAAAAAAAAAAAAAGTTCAAATGTGTGTCAAATCTTATGGGACTTAACTGCTAAGGTCATCAGTCCCTAGGCTTACACACTACTTAACCTAAATTATCCTAAGGGCAAACACACACACACACCCATGCCCGAAGGAGGACTCGAACCTCCGCCGGGACCAGCCTCACAGCCCATGATTGCACCGACCTAGACCGCTCGGCTAATCCCGCGCGGCGAAGAAAATATACAAATGCAGTAAATTATGCAGATTAAAGTGAGATACAGATGTCTAAAAATTATATTGACAGAAAGTGAAAAAGGCTTTAGAAGCATGCAGAAATAGGGCAGAGACGGATGCCACCTCTAGGAAAATCAAAGACCTTTGGAAAAAAGAGAAGCAGCTGTTTGGATATCAAGAGCTGAGACGGAAAGCCAGTACTAAGGAAAGTTGGGAAACCTGAAGGATGGAAGGAATATATAGAAGGTCTACGTGGGCGAACAAATAGATGACGATATTATAGAAAGATAAGAGGAAGTAGATGATGATGACATGGGAGATATGATACTGAGGGGGGAATTTGACAAGTATTGAACAACGTAAGTGGAAGTAAGGCCCTTGCAGTACATGATATCTCCTCAGAATTGTTGAAATCCTTGGAGCAGCCATCCATGACAAAATTATTCCCTCTTTTGTGTAAGGTATGTGAAAGAGGCGAAATGCCCCCAGACTTCAGGAACAATGTAACAACCCAGTTCAAAGAAAGTAGGTGTCACAGTTTGCTAAAATTACCGCACCATCCGTTTAGTACATCATGGTTGCAAAATATAAATACGAATTTTTTTAGAACATTGGAAAATCTGGTAGAAGACAACCTTGGGGACGATTAATTTCGTTTCCGTAGAGATGTAGCAATATCCGAGGCAATAGTGACTCTTCTACTTATGCCATATGGTGGGCTGCAAAAGAAAAATCTATATTTATAGCATTTGTAGAGCTAGAGAAAGCGTTTGGCAATATTGGCTAATCTACATTATCTGCAGTTTTGATGGTAGCAAGGATAAAATGCAGGGAGCAAATGTTTATTTACAACCTGTACAGAATCCGGACTGCAGTTAGTAGAATCGAAGGACATGAAAGGGGAAGAGTTTTGGAGAAAGGAGTGAAGATAGTTGTCGCATAACAGCTATGTTATTCGATCTGTTCCTTGAGCGAGCCGTGAAGAAAACCAAGGAGAAATTTGGAAAGGAAATTAAAGTTCAAGGAGAAGAAATAAAAACTTTAGTTGAACAGAAAGGTCAGTGTCTTGAAAGGACGATGTAAGATGAATCCCGAGGCATCAGGGAATTGTCAGCTTGGCGGTGAACGGAAGTGTGTGTGTGTGGGTGGGGGGTAACCTGCAGAGCGAGAAACAGGTTCAAATGGATGCCGGTGGCGGTAGCGGTAGTGACGCAGAGATGTACAGGATAGACTAGCATGGAGAACGTCTTCGAACTAGTCTGCAGACTGAGGTCCACAAAACCAACAATACATATAATACAAATTTTCACTATCTTTGTGTTATTAATTCACGTATATTTGTGTGAACAATGCGTCAGTATTACATTTTAAGCAAGTGTACAATTATTGGATCTTGTAGCTTAATTATTCAAGATGTTATATGCATATTTTATTTCAGTATACTTAATTCATAATGTTGACAAGTTAAGGAAATAAAAAGTTTCACACTGTCAAACTTTCAAATCTAATGTTATACTTTATTTCATTTCTTATTCTTAAAAGAGAATTTTTGATTGGTGTCATTTCACTTACGTTCTTTTCTCACCAACATTATTGCTGTGAGTCAATTTACAGAAGACTTGAAGTTTGAGGTTCCCTTGCCTCCTTGCACTTTCCTTTGTCTCTTTGTCAAGCAGATGCAACAGCAAAACGTCTTTCAGCTTTAAATCTTGATCCAGCATCTAATTATATTTTCTCACACTGGATAATCGCAGCTTCTCTTTCGTATTTTAGAGAATCTGCGTCTTGTACAAGTTGTGTCAGAAGACTGATTTGTAAAGCTTACTTGTAAAGATGTCATTGGAAGATTGTAATATGTACGTGGATTGAAGCTTTTTGCAATGTGAAGTCAAACTTCGTACATTTATTTAACAAGTAAATTTGTAATCAGTAATGAACACCTTTCCCATGAAATTTAAATTGTTTCGCCAAGTTTCTGATTGGAAAGAGTGTTATTCAATGTGTACCGAACTTTACGCTGATTTATTACGTGGTGAAAGAAGAGGAACTAATGTTGTCTACCTAAAAGCAGTTGCCTTACTTACGGTGTTTATCCTCTGAGCTATAGTTTCAAATTAGGCTATTCTGTACCTCTGCTTCTTCTCACTGAAATAGTGCATATAGACAAATTAGATAAACCATCACTTGGTATCTAAAATAATAACACTGATTTCGAGAGTTTCTGGACAAATCACCTGTAGACATTCTATCCTAGCAGTATGGAATTTTACGGCTGTTGGTTAAAGTCCACATTTCTTTCCCCCCAGGGGGCTCACAACTCTTTTGTGAGTACGTTATTGGCTACAACGGCGCCCCAGCCTTCGCAGCATTACTTCCTTTCCGTGTTGCAAGCTTATATTTCCACTACTCCTTTTCCCCTTTGCCTCTCCATCAGATGGTTTACTTGGTGTCGCCCCTGCTTGGACCTGGTTTATGACTTGGCCTCGTGTTTTCCCTCCCGGCGTATTCTACAACCTTTCACTAAATAAACGCATGGTTCCCATTGTTGGGTTTGACCTGCCACCAATTTTCAAAATTCTCCAGCAGGGAAAGTCGCCCAATGCAGTGTTTGCTCTTTCCATTTAATATGGTAATACGCCCAAAACCCAGCATGGTGCCATCCCGCTGTGTGGGTGGGGGTGTCGTCATGTACCTGCATGGTGGTCGTCCCCTGATTGGTTGGTTTGGGTGGAGGGGACCAAACAGCGAGGTCATCGGTCCCATCGTATTATGGAAAGATGGGGAAGGAAATCGGCCGTGACCTTTCAAAGGAACTATCCCGGCATTTGCCTGAAGCGATTTAGCGAAATCACGGAAAACCTAAATCACGATGGCCAGACGCGGGTTCGAACCGTTCTCCTCCGAATGCGAGTCCAGTGTGCTAACCACTGCGGCACCTCGCTCGGTGGTAGCCCCCTGACCAAGCAGGGATTATACTGTTGGTGCCTGAACTAAAAACTTACCTTGTATGCCAAGGAGTATGTGCCCATCGCGACTGGGACACAGGGACTCTGAGCAATTGATTACTGGCGAGGTAACCGTTGCTGAGGCTGGGTAGCGCCCATAGGGACAGACCCCATTCGGAATGGGTGGCACCATGGCGGATGAGCTGCAAATGAAGTGGATTAGGTTATCTCCTGCTGGTGACCATATCGCTCCAGCAGTCTCTATGGAAACCATGTTCTTATTGAATGAAGAAAGATGTGACCCTAAAATGACCCTTTCCTGGCTACGCACATGTCTTCACATTGCACAGCTATCGCGATCCGTAGCGATTCTGAACGAGCGCTAAATGCGAACGCTTCTTGTGCCCCTCCCTCCAGCTTTGTTAACTGTGGAAAGCGCCATAGTCCCTGTTCACAGATAGAACTGTAGCATGCATTAGGTCAGTGAATGACATATTAAATAGTTTTCCGTTTTTGTTCCACAGTGATTTTATTAGCTCGTTACGTGGCCAACTGCCGAAACGAGAAGAGTCATATATAAATAAAGAGCTAATAATATCATTATGCAACAGAAAACGGTAAAATATTTAATATATCATTCATTCATAATTATCGTATACACCAACGTTGTTGTGTATACTGGACGTTTTCTTGAGATAATCTCTAACGCAACAGCTTAATCAAGCTAGGAAAATGTGTGACTCATTCAATACAATACTACAACCACTCAAAATACATATGAAATTTTGCTTTCCGCTTTAATGTGAAAATGGGTTATTTATAAAACTGTAAATTGGTTTTCTATTCTTGTTTACAATTAAAACAATTTATCAGATTTGCAAAAAATTTTATTTCGAGAATAATACACAGGTTGTCAAAAATTAATGCATATTTTGAGAAGTGGTAGTACGAATCGAAACAATAAACAAAGTCCAGTAAAAATGGACCTTAAGAGCACCTTTTCATCTTCGCTTCTGTGAAACACAAGCTCTGTGCGTTCAGTGTTTTGAGAGGTAGTATTATGGGCCAAAACAAGAAAAAATTTCCAGTAAGTATGGGCTCTAAAGCGCATACCTTAAGCGCTATGAGCAAAAGAAGTGAACTGTTTCACGGAAGCGAAGATGAAAACATTCTCACAACCCTTAAGGTATGCATCTTAGAGCCAATGTTTACCGAACATTTTTTTCCTGCTTTGTTTCATACTACCATCACTCAAAATATGGAAAGCACAGTTTGCAGTAGCAGAGATGTCTTTCACAGTAGTGAAGATGAACACGCACTAATAGCTCTTAAGGTATGCATTCTGGAGTCCATCTTTAACGGACATTTTTATCTTGCACTAGTCATTATCTATTTTATTAGACAAAACACAACACGTTTACTTGCAACTAAAACATATACAGGGTGAAAAGTATTTAAACCGACAAACTCTGGGAGGTTGAAGGGGACATCAAAACAAATATTTTTCTCTAATGTCAGTTTTGCCTGTGAGGATTATTTAAACCGGTGGAGGCCGTATTACATTCTTCAGTTGTTAGAGGCCGTTATTACGATCTTCAATTGTTAGAGGGCGTATTACGCTGTTCAGTTGTAGGCAACTGCTGTCCACCAATGTGGTAGTGCACTTTCTCTGTTTACTAATGGAGCGATACACGTGGAGTGAGTACACTGATATGGTTGGTGCGTACTACATAGCGCACCACGACGGACGAGCTGCACAGCGGGTTTATCAACAACAATATCCTAATCGCCGTATCCCGCATCATACGATAATTGATGCTGTGTACCAACGTCTGCGTGAGACCAGGTCATTTAGCAGATTACCTGGACAGGGATGCCGTCGCACGGTAAGAACGCTGCAATTTGAGGAAGCTGCCTTGCAGCATGTGGAGTGGGATCCTTCAATCAGTACTCGTGCAATTGCACGTAACGTGGGGATGAATCAGACGAATGTAAAAACAGTCCTTCGAGAGCAATTGTTACTTTCATTTCACTTACAGCATGTCCACGACCTGGAACCAGTTGATTATCCACCCAGACCACAGTTTACGCAGTGGTACCTGGAACAGTGTGAAATGCATCCTACATTTCCATCCTCTGTGTTGTTTACCGATGAAGCAACGTTTGGGGGTGATGGAGTCTTCAACATGCACAATTCGCATGTTTGAAGTGAGGATAACCCACATGCCACAGTTACTAGCGCTCATCAAGTGCGGTTCTTCGTTAATATATGGGTCGGTGTTGATGGGGACCGTTTCATTGGGCCGTATCTGCATCTAGTTGTTGTCTCTTGGTCATAAAAAAATGGAAAAGTGTTTGTTGGTTTAATTAATTTGCCGCCAGAGAATACATCCTCTTCCGGTTTAAATACTCCTCACAGGAAAAAATGACTGTAGGGGAAAAATATTTGTTTTGATGTCCCCTACAACCTCGCAGAGTTTGTCGGTTTAAATACTTTTCACCCTGTATATTTATGAAAGCCAGCGTAATGCTGTGCGGCAAGCTTTGGAGAATCATGTATGCCGCTGATATGCATGGATGGTAAGAGGATTTTATTAACTATGTGTATTTTATTACTTGTGTGCATTTTACCAACCAGGTTTTTGCAAAGGTATATATATACGTGGAGTGTCATTTATGCTTTTACTTCATGTAATGTAACATGGCAATTTTACTGTGTAGGAAGTTCCTTTAGATCATATGATGGCAACATAAGACTGTGAAACCGGTCATCTTGGGACAATGAAACTGTCTACACTGAGATCCTGGCGTACGAAAGTGTCTTCTTTATTTCCAGCTATAAGTCACAAGTACGAAATGTTTATTTACAGCAAAGTACTTTTTGCATTAACTCAAATTATGGTATACGCTAATATCATGCAAGCTTCAGCGCATGGAATTAAAAATCAGAATCTCTAACAAAGTGCGAGGTCTGTTCACATGCAAATCATGATGATAATATGTTCAATGGACCAAGTTAATATATGGAGAGAAGGTCTAAAAACTTACAAAAATAAAAATCACTACAAAATGTCGAAAGAAAAGTTGAATAGAATGTCGTTTTTATCTAAATCAAACAATAATTGTTGTATTCGATTGGGGATTACAAATTTAAAATCGTTTTTTGAACGTCATCAATACCTTTTATCGATGTTTTAATTAAAATATGAAATCGAACATCGTCTTTTAGATGAAACTAGTTATCTAAATCAAGGTGTTTTGACCTCGTGCTTTGACTGAAAAAACTTTTTTAATGAAACTGTCAGTTAGTTGAGCAATGCACTCGTAACACGCTTGACTGAAGTTGCTGATGGCACTTATATTTCACAATACGTAGTATATCTATACGTAGTATATCAATACGTAGTATATCTTGACTTTCAATAAATGTTAGTTAAGTTGATCATGATTCATAAAAAGGAAATTAAAAGCGAAACCTTGAATCGCATGATGACAGCTGATAGAGTAAATATAAGTGAAACGGCTGGTATTAGAAGAGACAGATATTTCTAGGAGTTTTTATGTCGTAGCCGAAACTGCCTGTTATGTTATTTCAGAACGAACTTTTATTACGTGTAAGTTTAGGCTACGATGAACAAAGAGTCTATCGTCTGAAGCACTCGATGAGACACGATTTAAGGCTTGCTGTCGATAGCAGGTAGACAAAAAAGCAAAGAATCCACGAGAATTATAATGCAACTCCATGGTCTGAATGTTTTAACTGACGGTTAAAATCCTGCGTCCACTTGGTTTTCTTTGTCAGTGGTAGTGACCAGATGCCCTTTATCAGTAACGTTTTTACTTTCTCTTAAGTCAATAGCCGTACCTATCTACGTCGATTGAGGTGTATCGTCCAGATACGGTGACAAAGAACTGCGTATTATTTGAACTTAGCGTTGTAACAAAAGTTTAAACCTCAGCACGTTTCTCGTTGTGTCGTAACTTGCAACTCTTCTTTTGCTTCACTATTCTCGCGATAACAGACCTTCAGCGACAACGAGCAGAAGATTCAACAAATCAGACTCTTTAGATGACAGTTCCCATCCTGCAACACGGCAAAATTGCAGTGATGTCAGCATTCGTGTTACGTATTTCCTACGATATATACATACACTACTGGCCATTAAAATTGCTACACCAAGAAGAAATGCAGATGATAAATGGGTATTCATTGGACAAATATATTATACTAGAACTGACATGTGATTACATTTTCATGCAATTTGGGTGCATAGATCTTGAGAAATCAGTTCCCAGAACAACGACCTTTGACCGTAATAACGGCCTTCATTCGCCTGGGCATTGAGTCAGAGTTTGGATGGCGTGTACAGGTACAGGTGCCCATGCAGCTTCCACACGATACGTAACTGGCGTATTGTGACGAGCCAGTTGCTCGGCCACCATTGACCAGATGTTTTCAGTTGGTGAGAGATCTGAAGAATGTGCTGGCCAGGCCAGCAGTCGAACATTTTCTGTATCCAGAAAGGCCCGTACAGGACCTGCAACATGCTGTCGTGCATTATCCTGCTGAAATGTAGGGTTTCGCTGGGATCGAATGAACGGTAGAGCCACGGGTCTTAACACATCTGAAATTTAACGTCCACTGTTCAAAGTGCCGTCAGTGCGAACAAGAGGTGACCGAGACGTGTAACCAATGGCACCTGCGACCGAACCGCTGAATCTTTCCATCAGTAAATGGGGTATGTTCGCCACTGACTCGGTTGTTTTAACCCCCTCCACTGACGGAATGACCCACTTCCCAATTCCGTATGTATAAAACCAATACGGACTTGTAGCTGTCACGCCTTTGCGCTTACTGCTACGTATTTTAACTGTAAATAGCTCAGTCCCAATGGTAAGAGGCAGTAGTGAATTCACGTAGTTAATATTTGAATCCAGCACAGCTGCCACAAGCTCAGCTCACTTTTACTCCACTCCTACCCTCGCCATTGCACCACATTAACTAGGTGCTACGTGGACCTTGCTAAATTCACTTGCGTATACATTTTTGACCGTTACTCGCCAGTATTTACCTAATGAATAGTACACTCCTAACCGGACTATTTCCCTAAGAGCTGTGATGATTGAACGGGTTCGATCCACGGCCTACAGTGCCCTACAGTTCACACGGTAACACTGCCTACCTGACCCACTTAACTTGGTAGTGAGCTTATGTATCCAATCACCACTGCTAGCAGCAGTGGATAATCCTATCAGCACGACGAGAGCAGCAGACTTACCGTCGAATCCTCCTGAAAATACTTATAACTACGGTCGCCAGCTCTGAAGGAGTAAAAGAATAAATCAATTTTTGGCCTCGTTTCAAAGTGAAATGGCTTGAGTTGAATTTAAAGTTAATTCTGAATATTACTATTTCTGATCATTCTAGATGATTCTACAAAGCAAATACTCTCTCAATTTCTGTGAGGTGGCTTGGTAATTACTACCAAGACAGGTTATGCAACTTCGGTTAACAAAATTCTATCCTTCAACTTATTTAATGATTTTGGATATTACTCTTTGGACCATTGATACAGAATCAGTTAAGTGACTTTACTTGAAAGGTTGCTCAGAAAAATTTAAGTAACTGTAAATAGGCGACTCATTCTAGTGTGACCATTGCTCTTTTCAACATTCTTATACGCTAAAGTATTCTACAACCAAAAGAATTGTAAATGAAAGAGGCGATGGTGGCCTCAGTCTGATTTCACTATACTATGTTTGAGGTTACTACACTTTACAATGAACAACATGCGTCATAATTTTACTCATTACTATATTCTGTCCTCTGCACTTGCATAAAAGAAAACTGGTATTCTCCTTTTACATGTATACAAAGTTCGACTTAACAATTGCAAGCAGTCTTGCCTTGGGTAGACGTGTTGGTGCTGGTGGTGAGATGCACGTGGCTAACGCAGCTCTTCACGCCTCATGCCCTTAATGGCGGCTGGAACTACGAGCTGTAGCACTCGTATAAGCTACTGCACGTCCGCCATAAATTCTGGGCGCAGGAACTCTTACAACCAGCCCCAGTGGCATAGAGGCGGCTTCGACAACCATTCGTCGCGTTCTACTCCACAAACGGCGACGATATTCGCCTCTTCGCTGTTGCACAATCACTTTTGCGTGAGCACAGTTACGCACGTCCGATCACGTCAACACTCCCCAGGCCATTCCCTTGTTCAGTCCCTGTGTCTCCAGCTACCCCTAGCTACGCTCGTATCACCAAGAGTGGGGGCGTTCCCCTACCACCTTTTTACCGAAATCATTTAGTATTTAAGAATATTTATATTTACTACCCTGGAGTCCATACCAGTCATAATAATTTATTACTAGCGCTTTACAACATTAAATTATACAGTAATAACTTATAATTACCAAGAAAAAGAATACATTTGACTCTGAGAGCTTAGTGCATTGTCTGACAGCGCTAATTCCCAGTTTCGCCAATAGATGGCATCAGGGTGCACTCCCTGGCAGTCTCACACAAGCGCGCCCGTTTCAGACGCGCGGGCTCCAAATTACTGTCAGCCCACCATCATTTCAGTTCCGTTACACATGCCCCACTTCTTATTGAAGTATCTTACAGTGATAATTCAATAAGAAGTCTCTCTTATAATGAATCTGAAATGTTCGATAAGCTTTTTACCAAGGGTTTTCCCTTTCTTACTGATACACCTCGATACTTATATTACATATTTAAAATTAAACACCAATTCTTTCTCTCTTTCCTGCTAAACATTACATAAATGATTTACATATATTCTTTCCAATTTTCTTACTTCTAAACACAGTACACTTTAAACATCTTTTTCTTTTTATTTTTACAAAGTTTTAAATACACTTCTTTTATCTCAGGCAAGTAAAACACACCTTATGCTCCTATTACTTTGTAGCCGTCCTTTTCACTTTACCTCGTCACTTTTCTACCTCTTCCACAACACTTATTTACACATCTATTAAGGCTTTCTTAGAAGCTCAGTCTTTCCCAGTCCGTTTAGTCTCTACTTAAACTAGAAGTTTCATTAGAATACTGCAATATATTTTAGTGAGCATTTACCTTTCACATAGAACAAAAGAAACACAACTATTTACATATTGGTTTACTTTAATATTTATTTATATATTTATTTTCAATCTGGTAGAATTCGTGGTTCATACCTTTTGAGATCCACTATGTTTCTTACTCCCAGGCGTTTGCCTGTTAATGGGTACTCTAAATAATAAGCATTCACATTGGGTATGGACACTATTTTAAATGGTCCATTATATATATATTTAAATTTGCTGATCTCGTTATTAATTTCACTTGACTTTTCATGTGTTTTTACAAGAACGAGATCACCTATTTTGAATTTGGGATTCCTTACTTTTTCGTCGTGACGACGAATTCTCGCATCTGCTTGTTTTCTCATCTTGTCTTTTACTAAGTTCTTTTTACTATCATAATCTAATTCAACTCTATTTGGAAATTCTAGTAGGTCTTCTACTAGACTTTTACTTCTTGTCTTTTTCAGGATTTCTTCTGGAGTAAATCCAGTGCTCTCGTTTGTTAATGAATTCATGATTTCTTCGAATTCACTCACATACATGCCCCACTTCTTGTGGTTACTATGGCAGTACGTCCTAAATAACCGACCTATCTCACGCATAAATCTTTCTGCTGGATTGCTTGATGGGTGATAAGCTGAGATATGTACCACTTCTACCTGTTTCTCAGTTATCCCATCCTTCCACATTTTTGAGCAAAACTGAACACCATTATCTGATAGTATTCTCTTTGGCTTCCCTACTTTCACAAAATAATCACACACCATTTTATCATACACAGCTCTGGCAGTAGCTTTTCTCAAGGGATAAAGCTTTATATACTTTGAGAAAAGTTCAACTGCTACAAATATGTACACAAAACCCCCCATGGTTTTCGGTAATGGTCCAAAGATATCTACTGCTACTATTTCTAATACTTCATCAGGTTTTATTGATTGCATGGGCCCTTGATTAGTTGCATTTGTTACTTTCGCCTTTTGGCATAGATCACAAGATCTTATCCTCTGTGCTACCCTTCGTGCCATGTTGTTAAAGGTAATGCATTCATCTAACTTATCAGTACACTTCCGTGCACCACAATGGCCATATGCCAAGTGAACATAATCTATCAGCACTTCAGTGTGTTGTTCCAGCCAACATACTCTCCACTTCCCTGGATTATTTAATCTTTGAAGATACAGTACACCTTTATGTATTTTATATGAAGCCCTTACGTTAGTTGCGTCCGGATTGTCAAACTTGACCTTTACCGACTTGAGTGCATCATCATCACTTTGATATCTTCGCATATTCCGACATATTTCCCTAATTTTTTCTCTTCCTTCCGCTTTTTTGAAGTAATTCACCTCAAAAACATCTTCCCTATTCTTTACACTTTCTAGTGTCTCACATCCTTCCGGTAATCTCGACAAAGCATCCGGTACTGCATGTTCTTTCCCTTTAACATACTTGATCTCTATGTCAAATTGTTGTAAAAACAGCGCCCATCTGGTCAACCTGTTATGTAACAATCTGCAGTCCTTCAAAAATATTAAAGCTTTGTGGTCTGTATGGACCACAGTCTTATGTCCCCATAAGAAAAGTTGAAATTTCCTAAAACCCCATACTATAGCTAAAGCCTCCTTCTCTGAAACTGTATAGTTTCTTTCGTACTTAGACATGGTTCTACTCGCAAATGCTATTTGTCTATGAGTTTTTTCCCCATCTATCATTACCTCCTGAAATATGGATACTCCCAATCCATAATCTGAACTATCTGTTGCCATGTGGAATGGTTCACACAGGTCAGGGTGCCATAACTTTATGTTTTTAGCCAAATTGTCTTTTAGCCGGTTGAATGCTGTTTCACATTCCTCAGTCCATATATACACACTGTTCTTCTTAAGTAGGTTGTTCAGATGTGGGCTATTGAACACCTGATCATCCACATACTTACGATAAAAGGAACAAAGTCCTATAAACGACTTTAGTTGTTTTTTATTCTTGGGAGCCGGACAATTTCTTATTGCTTTGACTTTATTGGGATCCTTTTCAATTCCCTCTGGTGTTACTATGTGACCTAAAAACTTTATTTCTTTCTTCACAAACTCGCATTTTTTCAGGTTCAGGGTCATTCCTCCTTTAATTAAAGCTTTGAACACCCTGTCGCATAACTCCATGTGCTCTTCCCATGTCCTTGTAGCAATTAACAAATCATCTACATAAACCATGATTAGCGAACTAAGTTCACTCCCTAAAATTTTGTCTAAAGCCCGAATGAACACTGAAACAGAAGTATTTAGGCCAAATGGTACCACTGTGTAATGGTAGCATTTGCCATTGAATAAAAATGCCGTGTACTTCCTAGACTCCTCACTTAATGGGATTTGCCAGTATCCTGCCGTTAGGTCTAAACTAGTCATGTACTTTACACCATTAAACTTCTGCAATAAATTATCTATGTTCTCTGGACGATCCAACTCCCTCTTCACTACTTTATTCAGAGTACGAGCATCTATCACTATTTGTACACTTCCATCCTTCTTACCTACTATCACCAATGGGTTATTATATGGGCTAGAACTCCGTTCAGTGACCCCACATGAAACCATTTTATCTATTTCTTTTTGAACTGCTTCTTTCTTAGACAAGGGTACATTATATGGTGGTTTAAAGAAAGGTTCATGCTCCTCTACCTCCATGCAGTACTCATAATTTATCACTCGTCCCGGTTTGTCCGAAAATACCTCCTGATTTTCTTTCAGAATTTGCCATAGATCCTCCCTTTGGGCATCAGATAGTCCTTCCGTTTTATCCACTACATTTCGAAGGAGTGTCTCCTTATTTCCATCTTCAACTATCTGCCTCACCAGAAACCAATCGAATTTTTGACCTATTCCTGAATCATGATCATCTCTAAATTCTACCCATCTCAGCTGGTTCTCTTCCATTACTCTAGATGATTCAAATGGTATTTCTAATACCGCACTATCAACTTTACAAACTATTATCCCTTTGTCACAATCTATAATTACTTTTTGTTTTATTAACCAGTCAATGCCTAAAATGATCTCGGCACTGAGCTCTGGAACTACTAAAAATGCATTAGAAAATAGCTTGTTTTTTATCTTAAATTCCATCATCACTTGATGTTTAACAGGTTTACTACATTTCCCTGTCGCCCCTATCACTTTAACACCTGTTACTGGCATCATGACTACTCCTCGTTGCTCTTTGATCATCTCAAAAAATGCGTGCGAAATAGCACTTATTTGAGCACCCGTATCCAACAATACATATAAATCGTACCCACATACATTAATAGGTAGGATTGTTTGCATCCTATTGTCCTCTTTCATACTTTCTTTATCTTCCCATAATAAATCCTTTTCCACCGCCAAGTCTTGCCATATTATTTTTCCGGTTTTTATACTGACCATTCCATCCGGAGGTTTCTTTCTCCTTTTCATCCTAAATTCTTTCACCACTTTTTCCAATAGTCCTTCGTCTAGGCTCTTTAATGCCATCTCATTCTCATTCGAATCTGTCATGCCTGAACTCTCGGTTGCGGAATCGGAAACTTCCTCTATTTCTTTTTCTCCCTGGATGCTTTCTGATGATTTTGACGATAATTCCTCCTCCTTAGAAATATGACCTTCTTCGGGTTCAAATAATTCTCGCAAATTATAATCCATTTCAGTACTTTCCCTTTGTTGGATAGTGCATTCGCCACTCTTACTTTCATTATTTTCCCCTACTAATGGAATTCCAGTCTCACTCAACTCATTTGCTTCAGTACTACAGGGATCACAACACTCTTTCTCTTGGTTAGATACACTTTCTCTAATTTCTTTAAAAGAATCTTCATCACAGTCATGAACTCTTGCTGTCACTAGGTACACATCATAATCGGTATGGCTCTCTAACACTGTCATATTCGGGTCCAAATTAATCACTTGAGTGGAATATCTTTCTAATTGTGCTGGCTGGCTTTTGAGCTGATGTATATATTCTGCATACGAGGTAATTTCTGAATCGGCATGCGTCTCTGCACTATGCCCCTTTATCTTATCCACCCTTTCCTCTTTAATTACTTCTCGATGCGATTCGTCGACTATTCGTACGAACCTTTTACCATAAGTCACATCACTCCTCCCTTGCCCCTGCCTCTCTGCACAGTTGCCATCCCTACCGACAAACAACGCCTTCTCTGACTCTTCCTTCATCAATTCGTCACTCTGACCGCGAATTGTACTTATTTCATTCACGTGAGCCTTCACATCCGACCGATATTCTTTTCCTACTTCATTTCCCTTAATAATTCCTCCCTGCTCTCTCTCCTCCGTTTGTATCCCTGCATTATACTTCGCAAAGTTTCGTTTATGTAACTGCTCTTCAGGCGAACGACGCACTATCCTACTATAGTACTGCCTACTCCGATCTTCCCTATATTTGGGCCATTTCTTTCTTTCCGCGCGCGTTAGGCCCTTGACCTGCGTGGTATTTAGTTTTCCTGATTTTGATAATGCATCCTGTTTCCCTGATAGTGTCCTCTCCCTCGCTGAGAGTTACCTTCTTGACCTCTTCCTCTCATCATGTTAATTTGCGGTTCATTCCTACCACCTTTTACTATTCCATTCTGATTTCTGAAACCTCGAAACTCTCTAGTTTCACGCCACCTATCTTCATTCTCGATTTTTTCTAAAAATTCATCGAATGTTCGATGAGTGCCTCCTACATAACGCTTTGAATCGTCAGGTAGCTTTTTCCACAACTCCCACACTATCTCCGATTCTGATCTACGATCTTTAAGATACTCCAAACGCTTGAACCATCCTTCACAGTATTCTTTCATGAGCCCACGCCCATGTTCTGGCATTCTGGCGACAACGAATTCTCTCCACAACCTATCTCTCTGTTGTGTGCTCCAGAATTCCTCAAGGAACTTTTCTTTGAAGTCTGTAAACTTCAAATTGTCGATATCCAAATTCAATCCCCAACGTTTAGCATGACCTGCTAAAGCGTCTATTACTAAATTAATTTTTTCTTTATCCGACATGTCTGTTGGTAAGACAAGTTCACAATTTTTTATAAAATCCATTGGATGCCATCCACCTTGTTTCTTTTGAGGATCGTATTTTTCCTCCCTACTCAGTATTTCCGATTTTTGCATTACCAATGGGATACCACTACAGTTAAGAAACGTCTGATTCTGAACTTGCTGACTTAATAATTTTATCTCATTACGCAGTGTATTTTCCTGCTCCTGCACACATGCATCAAAACTCAACATGGTATTGCGCAGTGTTTCAACATCAGCTGCCGTTTCTTTAACAATCTCTTTCTTTAGAACTGGTACTATCGCCTGTAATTTACTTTCAATTATCGGTTCTAATTTTTCACTAACCAAAGGTTCCACTGATTTCTCTATTCTCTGAATTTCGGTATCAAATCTTTTCTCTATTTCTGTGACTTTTCTCTGAACATTTGTTATTTCAGCCCTAATGCTATTTACTGATTTGTTTACCTCTGTGATACGTTGGCTTTGCGTATTCAAAATATCTAAATTGGCTTTTATTTTACCAGATAGGTTTTCATCCAATTGGGATATATGACTAGCCATTTCTGCTTTCAAACTAGCATTCCCTTCTTGAATTTGCGCCACCATCCTATTTAACAAACTTGTTAATTCCATATCCTCTCCCTTGTGACTTGCATCCACAGATACATTGGGTTCACTTTTCACTACCTTGGGTTTCACTTCCCGTTCCTCCTGTCTTATGGGTGTGGATTCATCTATAAGATTTTCCAACCCTACAACAGTATCTATGGTTCCTAATTCTGGGTCTGACCTTGTAATGTTTTCGTCTTGCTCGTTACTATTCGACTCCATCTTATGCTGCTGTATTTCGTGCCTAATAGAAATGTTTATTAAACCAAGTATTACTTGTTTAACTCCTACTATTGGACTTTCTTTTGCTGCTTTGCAGGTTGTCGTCTTGAACTTACCAACTGTGGTATATTTGTCTACAACAGAATTTAAAATTTAAAATTTACTTGAAACTACAAGTTTATATAAAACACTTTTATTGCCGCCATTATTCTACAAACTTGGTTAGTCCTGTCACGGTCGCCACATGCGACCGAACCGCTGAATCTTTCCATCAGTAAATGGGGTATGTTCTCCACTGACTCGGTTGTTTTAACCCCCTCCACTGACGGAATGACCCACTTCCCAATTCCGTATGTATAAAACCAATACGGACTTGTAGCTGTCACGCCTTTGCGCTTACTGCTACGTATTTTAACTGTAAATAGCTCAGTCCCAATGGTAAGAGGCAGTAGTGAATTCACGTAGTTAATATTTGAATCCAGCACAGCTGCCACAAGCTCAGCTCACTTTTACTCCACTCCTACCCTCGCCATTGCACCACATTAACTAGGTGCTACGTGGACCTTGCTAAATTCACTTGCGTATACATTTTTGACCGTTACTCGCCAGTATTTACCTAATGAATAGTACACTCCTAACCGGACTATTTCCCTAAGAGCTGTGATGATTGAACGGGTTCGATCCACGGCCTACAGTGCCCTACAGTTCACACGGTAACACTGCCTACCTGACCCACTTAACTTGGTAGTGAGCTTATGTATCCAATCACCACTGCTAGCAGCAGTGGATAATCCTATCAGCACGACGAGAGCAGCAGACTTACCGTCGAATCCTCCTGAAAATACTTATAACTACGGTCGCCAGCTCTGAAGGAGCAAAAGAATAAATCAATTTTTGGGCTCGTTTCAAAGTGAAATGGCTTGAGTTGAATTTAAAGTTAATTCTGAATATTACTATTTCTGATCATTCTAGATGATTCTACAAAGCAAATACTCTCTCAATTTCTGTGAGGTGGCTTGGTAATTACTACCAAGACAGGTTATGCAACTTCGGTTAACAAAATTCTATCCTTCAACTTATTTAATGATTTTGGATATTACTCTTTGGACCATTGATACAGAATCAGTTAAGTGACTTTACTTGAAAGGTTGCTCAGAAAAATTTAAGTAACTGTAAATAGGCGACTCATTCTAGTGTGACCATTGCTCTTTTCAACATTCTTATACGCTAAAGTATTCTACAACCAAAAGAATTGTAAATGAAAGAGGCGATGGTGGCCTCAGTCTGATTTCACTATACTATGTTTGAGGTTACTACACTTTACAATGAACAACATGCGTCGTAATTTTACTCATTACTATATTCTGTCCTCTGCACTTGCATAAAAGAAAACTGGTATTCTCCTTTTACATGTATACAAAGTTCGACTTAACAATTGCAAGCAGTCTTGCCTTGGGTAGACGTGTCGGTGCTGGTGGTGAGATGCACGTGGCTAACGCAGCTCTTCACGCCTCATGCCCTTAATGGCGGCTGGAACTACGAGCTGTAGCACTCGTATAAGCTACTGCACGTCCGCCATAAATTCTGGGCGCAGGAACTCTTACAATCAGCCCCAGTGGCATAGAGGCGGCTTCGACAACCATTCGTCGTGTTCTACTCCACAAACGGCGACGATATTCGCCTCTTCGCTGTCGCACAATCACTTTTGCGTGAGCACAGTTACGCACGTCCGATCACGTCAACACTCCCCAGGCCATTCCCTTGTTCAGTCCCTGTGTCTCCAGCTACCCCTAGCTACGCTCGTATCACCAAGAGTGGGGGCGTTCCCCTACCACCTTTTTACCGAAATCATTTAGTATTTAAGAATATTTATATTTACTACCCTGGAGTCCATACCAGTCATAATAATTTATTACTAGCGCTTTACAACATTAAATTATACAGTAATAACTTATAATTACCAAGAAAAAGAATACATTTGACTCTGAGAGCTTAGTGCATTGTCTGACAGCGCTAATTCCCAGTTTCGCCAATAGATGGCATCAGGGTGCACTCCCTGGCAGTCTCACACAAGCGCGCCCGTTTCAGACGCGCGGGCTCCAAATTACTGTCAGCCCACCATCATTTCAGTTCCGTTACACACCCCATATCATCACACCAGGTGATACGCCGGTATGGCGATGACGAATACACGCTTCCAATGTGCGTTCACCGCGATGTCGCCAAACGCGGATGCGACCATCATTATGCCATAAACAGAACCTGGATTCATCCGAAAAAATGACGTTTTGCCATTCGTGCACCCAGGTTCGTCGTTGAGTACACCATCGCAGGCGCTCCTGTCTGTGATGCAACGTCAAGGGTAACCGCAGCCATGGTCTCCGAGCTGATAGGCCATGCTGCTGCAAACGTCATCGAACTGTTCATGCAAATGGTTGTTGTCTTGGAAACGTCCCCATCTGTTGACTCAGGGATCGAGACGTGGATGCACGATCCGTTACAGCCATGCGGATAAGATGCCCGTCATCTCGACTGCTAGTGATACGAGGTCGTTGGGATCCAGCACGGCGTTCCGTATTACCTTCCTGAACCCACCGATTCTGTATTCTGCTAACAGTCATTGGATCTCGACCAACGCGAGTAGCAATGTCGCCATACGATAAACCGCAATCGCGAGGTTACAATCCGACCTTTATCAAAGTCGGAAATGTGATGGTACGCATTTCTTCTCCTCACACGGGGCATCACAACAACGTTTCACCAGGCAACGCCGGTCAACTGCCATTTGTGTATGAGAAATCGGTTGGAAACTTTCCTCATGACAGCACGTTGTAGGTGTCGCCACCAGCGCCAACCTTGTGTGAATGCTCTGAAAAGGTAATCATTTGCATATCACAGCATCTTCTTCCTGTCGGTTAAATTTCGTGTCTGTAGCATGTCATCTTCATGGTGTAGCAATTTTAATGTCCAGTAGTGTATGTATAAGGTTTTAAACATGTTGTCCAGAATTCCTGGACAAATCACCGTATGAAAAAATACTGCACGGCTGGACGATGTTTAAAACATTTTAATTGGCTGTAAGCACTACTGGCTCTATTTTCATGTGCTGATTTTAGATATTATGAAGGAACATAAAATACTGATATTTCCCATTCGTACTTGTTACATCAAGGGAGATGACGCAAGCGATTGAAGGTCGTGTTGGACGGAGAACAGTCCAGCGTGAGAAGGACACAGGACTCCAATTACGAAACACTGGAAAACCCTTGAAAGCAGCTAAGAAACGTTACAAAGCGACAGAATAAATGTCACTTATGATGATTATGCAGGCAACGGCCTTGCCGCAGTGGATACACCGGTTCCCGTGAGATAACCGAAGTTAAGCGCTGTCAGGCGTGGCTGGCACATGGATGGGTGACCATCCAGCCGCTATGCGCTGTTGCCGTTTTTCGGGGTGCACTCAGCCCCGTGATGCCATTTGAGGAGCTACTCGACCGAATAGTAGCGGCTCCGGTCAAAGAAAACCATCATAACCACCGGGAGAGCGGTGTGCTGACCACAGGCCCTTCCTATCCGCATCCTCAACTGAGGATGGTCCCGATGGGCCACTTGTGGCCTGAAGACGGAGTGAATGATGATTATGTATATTGTACCTTTCGTTCTCTCTCTCTCTCTCTTTTCCGTTTTTCGGCAGAGCGGTGACAAGAATCGACCATCTGGCTGGAATTACTGGACTAGAACCTGAAACTTTCTCGTTCAGTTCAATGTTTTTATCAGGATGCGATCTCGTCTGTAAGATGCTGTGGTATCAGATTACATGTTGCATTATTTTAGAAACTGAACCGTATGGAAAGGAACACATATGTTTCCTAAAGCGTGGTCCTGGAACCAAGGGAAAATTTTAGTGATTTTTCGGGCAGTTTTTAACAGTGGCATCATCATTCTATGGTGTACCATTTTAGTGGCAATATCAAGCGGCCAATTACTGCTCAATATGAATTAAGTTTCTTCAGCGATCAAAAAAAATTTTTTGCGAACTACCTGGTTGAAGAAGTGCAGTATTGCGTTCAAATAGTGACCTAGAACTTCAGATTATAATTTTCCGTCTTTTTTTCAATCGATTACGTTAGGTGACGTTCACTCCGAGATATTTTTTTGAAAGGTTCACTAGGACGAATGGAGAACTAGATCCGTTTCCATCTGACAGTCTCCTATTCACTGCTCTTAATTATGTTCAAGCTGAGCGATACGACAATCGACTCACCTAATTTTCTGTCCAACACTCGCTCTGTCTGTGTCTGGCAGCTGCATTTTGACAATTATTGCTATCATATGCAGTTCAAGCATAAAATTTCCTCTTGTCAGTTCAGATAATGATTCTGACCATGTTTCTCGATTGATAAATAAATTTCAATGAAGTCAGCATTCGTGTTATGCATTTCCTACGCAACTAAAGCGTGCTACGCCGGTAACAGCAGAAGGAATTTGAGCCTGAAGAGTGATATTATCAGGTCGTCAGTGTAGAACAGAAGCTATTGTTGGACTTAGCTCTGCGAACCAGATGCTGTGTCATTGATGACAATCACTATAACCCTCTCATCATAAGAATAAACCTGATGTAAACAAACACAAACGCGATCATTGGTCTGAAGCTGTAGCACACGTAACTGATGTTGTTACGCTCTTGAAAGTAGGTCCTACTTATGTGTTAAATATCTAATTAATTAGTTAATTTAAATGGAACTTTAAGATATTCAAACGCATTAACAGCCGTCAACGTTTTTCTTAATCACACTTTAACTGCGTAGTTTTTATTTCAAAAACCATCTATAGTCACAGCTTCTGCAGCGTTGCGCTCTGATTGTCGCGTTGTTAATGAGCAGTGTGAAAATGGCTAAGGCTGCTTTCTGTTTCTTAGTGAAACAGGCGTGTGGAACGCGGTTAAAAAATTCCGAGAAATAGGCTGTTCTTAATGTTTTTCATAAATTTACGGAGATAACCGTCTTTGAAGTTTTCCCATCGTTCTATATAATGCAGTTGATGAAAGGATCCACCTTAAACGCGCAGCACAATCGGTAGTATAATGGAAATTGGTTCAAATGTGGTTATTCGTGCGTATTTTCAAATCTTCGCAGAATCTTTTTTTTTCGTTCAGTTTGAAATACCTACATCTCGTAATTGTAAAACTCATTATCATTTCTTTCTGAATAATGCAAGTCTTCTTGTTTCTAATTACATATTGGACGCGAAATTCCTGTTTCCATTTCAAATACAAATTCTAAAATATCGATATTTTATAAAACACTGTTCAATAAGTTGTTTAAATTGAGAAAACATAACAACTTAATTTTTAAGGCAAAAATGAAAAACCAAATCCTCTTTATTTGGACTATGTCCGTTGTTTTATACCACAGAGGTAAATAAGTACCGTAGAAACATGAAAAACAATCATTTTCACAGCATCGAACACGACATACAAATGCTACATTTTTACATTTGCTACTGCACCATTACAATATGAACCCAACAGATCTGGAGCCAAGCTGCGGAATTTGGTCCGAGAAGTAACAAAACTGTTAAGCAGCCAGACGTACTGGAACTAACGCACGCAGCTTTTTCACACGTCACTGCCGAACTCTGGCGGGAAAGAGAACGGCTTGTAATAAAAGATGAGAAAATGCTGCTCCTCGTTGGCTTTGTGCATTCTATTGTTGACAGGCCTGTTATCAACGTAGCAGGTGACACTTCCAGAACTGAAAAGTATTTCTCGGATTCGGGTAAGGAAAGAGCTAACAGATTACCAGACGACTGACTGTAAGTAATGCCTTCAGTGGCTTCAGTATTTAACTATACGGTGAAATCCTTCAGTACTGTTACGTTACACACAGCTTATCCAGAAAACTTACCCTGTGGTTAAATCAGGAATTTTCATCACTCTTGTTTTTAATTGCAATAGTACATTAGCTAAAAACGATAACATGTTGCGGGTTCGTCTCGTCGTCTAAGGAGCGTATTGCGGGAGATCTGCAGTGTATTATTTCATTCTGCTTAAACGGTAAATGGTATTCGGAGCTGTATTGCTCCTCTGCTCGTCTCTTTTTACGTGTGAACTGCAGCTGGCCACGCCACTGCAGGCTAACTGTACCAGCTGACCGACCAGTGCTGTCCAAGTTAAATGCGCCGATAAAGCCGTTGTCCCGTATTATAGCTAAGTCTATGCACAAGTAAAGCACAGCACAAAACGTACCCTTATTATAGTACTTGACAGTACTCGAGACAGCTTGCCTGCAGTCCCACGTGAAACGGAAATCCAATGAGGTTCCTACAATGGCGGAAGAATACGTAGTGCAATGCTTAGATCAGGTTTATTCTTATGATGAATCAACGGATTATAGCTTCATAGCACAGGCAAAGAAGGAAAATTAGGGGAAAAAATTCGTATAGTCGCAAATTTTATACAGTGATTTTTTTTGGGGGGGGGGGTAATGAATAACACACTAAAAATTCTGATGACTGGGGTGTGACCGTGGGGATGGTAGGACGGGGGCGTTCGAAGGTCCCATTTTTATGGAGGGATAAATTGTGTTCTGGAGGTACAACAGTGGAGATTAGAAGTACGATGGAAGGTAGGTTGTCAGACTGTGATCATGCACTTCCCTCCTACATAGTTCTGCAGAATGAAGAACGAGAAGGCAATTCCCAATTCTCTCTATCGCACTATGTCACAAAAAGCAGCTTAGGATGTTTCGCATAGTTATATTAACCGTTTCGTAGCTCACCTTACAAATCACTGGCAACGCCATGTGCTGACAAAAAATGGTTCAAATGGCTCTGAGCACTATGGGACTCAACATCTTAGGTCATAAGTCCCCTAGAACTTAGAACTACTTAAACCTAACTAACCTAAGGACATCACACACACCCATGCCCGAGGCAGGATTCGAACCTGCGACCGTAGCAGTCCCGCGGTTCCGGACTGCAGCGCCAGAACCGCTAGACCACCGCTGCCGGCCATGTGCTGACATGCCCAGGGGTTTTTGTGTTACACAAAGTGCTTTAACACCACATAGAATACGTATATGAATCATTAAACATTATAAAAGTGTGCATGTTCCACATCTCCTCCTAAACCAATAGACCCTCCTTAATGACAGGCAACAATCGCTGAGGGGATAAGAAGCACCAACCTATCAACGTTCAGGAGATGTAAGTCATAAACAATGGGAAGCATGAAAAGCTGCCAAATCATGGATAACGTTTAAATTTATTTCTTCTTTGCTACTAACTCCATTCGCATCATATTTCGCAGACAGTATCCACATATTCAAAATTGTTCTGTTCTTTACTGCAAGACGTTCCTACAGTCGAGTCAACTTAACGAAATCCCTGACATAATCTCTGACATCTGGCAGCGTTTGACAGCTTTCAATTACTGTAAGCGAAAACAGTAGCAGTCTATAAAGCTCTCAAGAGGCGTTGTCATAGAGACGTTTGCCGCACAGCGTGGCCGCGCGGTCTGGGGCGCCTTGTTAATAAGTGGCTCTGACCACTATGGGACTTAACATTTGAGGTCATCAGTCCCCTAGAACTTAGAACTACTTAAACCTAACTAACCTAAGGACATCACGCACATCCATGACCGAGGCATAATTCGAACCTGCGACCGAAGCAGCAGCGCGGTTCCGGACTGAAGCGCCTAGAACCGCTCGTCCACTGCGTCTTGTCACGGTTCGCGCGGCTGCCCCCGTCGGAGGTTCGAGTCCTCCGTCGGGCATGTGTGTGTGTGTGTGTGTGTGTGTGTGTGTGTGTGTGTGTGTGTGTGTGTGTGTGTGTTGTCCTTAGCGTAAGTTAAAGTTAGATTAGGTAGTGCGTAAGCCTAAGGACCGATGACCTCAGCAGTTTGGTCCCATAAGACCTTACCACAAATTTCCATAGAGACGTTTACAATATTTCGTTGTAGACACGTGAAGCAGCTATGTCCAGCGTGCAGAAATTGTCCGGATACCCCTTACCCTGACATATCTCCCTTTCATTTCAAGAGACTGCAGTTCCCAGTGAGGCATGCATATCTCGTTACAATTACCAAGTCATAGGAGCAGTCTATTAAATACCACGGAGTGGATTTGACATCTCCATGTTTTTCTCATGGACAACTTTATGTCTCTTGCTCAAGGATTGGCTAGCCAAGAATTTATTCGTCGTAGATTCTATACATGTAACTGGAAGTAGTATTCTTTATAATCAAGTTCTAAGTTAAACATTACAGAGAATTTTTATTTTGTATCCTCTGTTTCTTCACTTGGGGTATATGTATTACCAGTATTTCACTATCCAACGCTATGCGATGAACTGGGAAACCATGTTCAAATTTCTACAGGTAAAAACTCTAGAAGTGTAACTAGCCTCCAAGGAGAGGGGGAACTATGCACTGATGGCAACAGATGAGTCCCGTTTGTGCCAGAAAGAGAGAGACAGAGAGAGAGAGAACGAGCGAGAGAAAGAGACAGAGAGAAAGGATTACGATATGTCCAACAAGGGTGGCTCAGACCAGCTCAAGAGCGCGTGAAATACAATTATTCCTGGGTAAAGCGGAAGCGGTACGATGCCAGAGGGATGTTTTGACGCCACAACCATACTTTCAGAGGGTGAACATGCATTGGTTCACTCCATATTTCCTCCAGAGCTAGTAATAGTGAACTGTTACAAACAAGGACGGACCAAGCAAATGATAAGGTTGGAATTACAAAGCAGTGGAATAATAGTCAACGGCACGACCTGTGAAACAGTGAGAACGACATTTCTTCTCCAGGCTACCATCACTGGAACAACCATAATAAACATGACGGAACCTTCGTTGTACCGGCCAGAAAAACCATTACACACGTCGCCAACCAAGAACCTGACCTACTTAAACGGGACCCTAAAAACAGACCCCCTTCGTTCACTGGACGAGTTTATAACTTCATAGATGTGTCTAATTACCACTGAGCAAATATTCCAGCATTACAGCAGTATCGCGATGAGCAGCGCAATGAGATTATGACTTTTGTCATTCTGGTTTCCCTTTGTGTAACCTGCATCTACCTCAAACGGAAAATCTCCTTCCCTTGCGAACTCTCAGTGAACCAGTTACCAGCGGATTGGATTATCTGTAGCGAGTAATGGTTAGTTAATTAAGAATTAGATAAGAAGCCGCATGATAAACAAGGAGAAATGCTATGCATGAGTAAGAAGTGAGGGCAAATATTTACTGTTAAATGACTGCTGAGGAACTTGATAAGAAAAGAGAATTTGGTAATGCAGTTGTATTTGTTTGTAAGTGATGATGCAATGGAATTTTTCCCTATGAATAGACAAGAAAAGTTCAGTAGACTAATTATAGAAAGTACGTGCAAAATTAAGGAAAAATTGATGAATAGTGTGGTTTAAGCTGAACTAGTGTAAAAGAGGCAACTGAATATATTATTTATAACTGTCAGTTTCTAAAATACGTATCGAGACATTGCAGAATTATCATAAGCTGCAGATGATGGCTCGGATCTCCTTATGGAGGAAGGAGTGTTGTGCTGTTGTGCTGCAAATAATTTACTGGACTCAACTGAGCAAAACTGAGACACCTCATACGGCTAATGCAAGAGGCTTGTAAAAGAAGAAACTGAATATATTATTTATAACTGTAAAATACGTATCGAGACATTGCGGAATTATCATGAGCTGGAGATGATGGCTCGGAGGAGTGTCGCACTGCAAATAACTTACTGGACTCAACTGAGTAAAATTGAGACACCTCTGGCCGAGCGGTTCTAGGCGCTACAGTCTGGAACCGCGCGACCGCTACGGTCGCAGGTTCGAGTCCTGCCTCGGGCATGGATGCGTGTGATATCCTTAGGTTAGTTAGGTTTAAGTAGTTGTCAATTCTAGGGACTGATGACCTGAGAAGTTAAGTCCCATAGTGCTCAGAGCCATTTGAACCATTTTTTGAGACACCTTATACGGCAAATGCATGAGGTCACAGAAGCAGGTCAGTTTAGGCTGGCCAAGCGAAGTTACATTAGGGGCTACGTGCTGATATGATAAGTACTGTCTCCGTGGTGTCGCTAATGTTACCACATGCTATGGTCAAACCAGAGGCATAAAAGCATGGATGCATCGAAAAGGCAGAATCACTGCGGCGTGAGTGACCTGGCTGGATCACGTCTGATCCATTTTCCTGTGACTTACATGATAGAAACCGATGCTGTACTAAAACAAGAGTGAAATTAGAATTATATATTAATATTTTCAGCTGCTGACGGGCGTTGATATATATCAAGGGGGACTGGTGAAAATGTGTGCCCCGACCGGGACTCGAACCCAGGATGTCCTGCTTACATGGCAGACGCTCTATCCATCCTTTTTTTTTCATTTTGTTCGTTATTGATCGCTGTGTTTGGTCGTTGCGGACGTCGCAAGTTATCCTGTTCAAGTTCGGTTGTTGATCCTTCCACTCTCAGTTTTTTACACTCCTGGAAATTGAAATAAGAATACCGTGAATTCATTGTCCCAGGAAGGGGAAACTTTATTGACATATTCCTGGGGTCAGATACATCACATGATCACACTGACAGAACCACAGGCACATAGACACAGGCAACAGAGCATGCACAATGTCGGCACTAGTACAGTGTATATCCACCTTTCGCAGCAATGCAGGCTGCTATTCTCCCATGGAGACGATCGTAGAGATGCTGGATGTAGTCCTGTGGAACGGCTTGCCATGCCATTTCCACCTGGCGCCTCAGTTGGACCAGCGTTCGTGCTGGACGTGCAGACCGCGTGAGACGACGCTTCATCCAGTCCCAAACATGCTCAATGGGGGACAGATCCGGAGATCTTGCTGGCCAGGGTAGTTGACTTACGCCTTCTAGAGCACGTTGGGTGGCACGGGATACATGCGGACGTGCATTGTCCTTTTGGAACAGCAAGTTCCCTTGCCGGTCTAGGAATGGTAGAACGATGGGTTCGATGACGGTTTGGATGTACCGTGCACTATTCAGTGTCCCCTCGACGATCACCAGTGGTGTACGGCCAGTGTAGGAGATCGCTCCCCACACCATGATGCCGGGTATTGGCCCTGTGTGCCTCGGTCGTATGCAGTCCTCATTGTGGCGCTCACATGCACGGCGCCAAACACGCATACGACCATCATTGGCACCAAGGCAGAAGCGACTCTCATCGCTGAAGACGACACGTCTCCATTCGTCCCTCCATTCACGCCTGTCGCGACACCACTGGAGGCGGGCTGCACGATGTTGGGGCGAGAGCGGAAGACGGCCTAACGGTGTGCGGGACCGTAGCCCAGCTTCATGGAGACGGTTGCGAATGGTCCTCGCCGATACCCCAGGAGCAACAGTGTCCCTAATTTGCTGGGAAGTGGCGGTGCGGTCCCCTACGGCACTTCGTAGGATCCTACGGTCTTGGCGTGCATCCGTGCGTCGCTGCGGTCCGGTCCCAGGTCGACGGGCACGTGCACCTTCCGCCGACCACTGGCGACAACATCGATGTACTGTGGAGACCTCACGCCCCACGTGTTGAGCAATTCGGCGGTACGTCCACCCGGCCTCCCGCATGCCCACTATACGCCCTCGCTCAAAGTCCGTCAACTGCACATACGGTTCACGTCCACGCTGTCGCGGCATGCTACCAGTGTTAAAGACTGCGATGGAGCTCCGTATGCCACGGCAAACTGGCTGACACTGACGGCGGCGGTGCACAAATGCCGCGCAGCTAGCGCCATTCGACGGCCAACACCGCGGTTCCTGGTGTGTCCGCTGTGCCGTGCGTGTGATCATTGCTTGTACAGCCCTCTCGCAGTGTCCGGAGCAAGTATGGTGGGTCTGACACACCGGTGTCAATGTGTTCTTTTTTCCATTTCCAGGAGTGTATTACAGAGGCCAACCAGCTCTCTGACCGAACACGCTGAGCTACCGTGCCGGCTGCATCTGAGCCACCGAGGACACAGAGGAGAGTGCGACTGCAGGGACTATCTCGCGCACGCCTCAGGCGAGGCCCACATTCCCACCTTATATGTCCACACACGACATTCGTAGTGTCCCTACCCAACGCGCTCATTACTCGTGGAAGACATTCTTACCAAGTCCCGTAAGAGTTCGGGTAATATGTGTCCATCCGCACAGAATAGGAAGGTCATGGCCGGTATTGCCAGAACTATATCCATATACGTATATAAAACAAGTGTGGTCCAAGCCCATATAAATATTCCTCATTTCTAGTCAGAGGAATTGCTGTCTGCCAGCTACCAGCCTCAAGGGATTCCTATGATGGTCTACAAGTCTACAGATCCACATGATTCAGCAAGTCTCCACCTCAGGACTGTGCCTCTGCTAGCTTTCGCTCTGTTGCCTGTGCTGAAACCAATGCTGCGGACGTAGTCCTCCAACCAGCAGGCCATCTGATGGCCAAGATTTCGAGCCCAGGCGTCGCAGGCAGCTACTTGCTGCCTGCCTCTGCTTGTGTGGACAGACGCTGCTGCTGCTGTGAGCCATCTCGTACATGCTGGGTCCATGGCGTGATTCTGCACGCCTCAGCGTGCCCTTTCCTGTACTGCCTGGCAGCCTATAATCTGCACTGTGGACCGCCGACCGCTGCTGTGGTCAACGATCTTGGAGAGTCATTGCCATTATCATTCTAACGCCCATACGACGCCGCACGCCGCCAGGACACCTGCTAACAACTGTACCTCTTTGCGGACGACCTACTGTCTACATACAGGGGACATTTGCCTCCCTGAGTATTATCCCGATTGTTGTAACTGTTGAACAATAAATGAATGTTTTAACAATGGTGTTTTCACGATAGTATGTCGGTCGACTACCAGGCATCCTCTCACAGCGCCACTGCTACCCCAACCAGGGTGGTGAACACAAGGCCTGCTGATCTTTGCTGATGAAGTTCCGCAAACTACCACAGAGGCCTCCCACCCTGGTCTCTATACAAAGAAGGAATGGTGGTAATGCCAGTGTCAGAAATCAAAAAGTTTTGCAGTGGCAGGGAAACTGTTGAGAGCTGTCAAGGAAGAAGTGCTGCTTTCTTTGTACACTACTGGCCATTAAAATTGCTACACCACGAAGATGACGTGCTACACACGTGAAATTTAACCGACAGGAAGAAAATGCTGTGATATGCAAATGATAAGCTTTTCAGAGCATTCACACAAGGTTGGCGCCGGTGGCGACACCTACAACGTGCTGACATGAGGAAAGTTTCCAACCCATTTCTCATACACAAACAGCAGTTGACAGGCGTTGCCTGGTGAAACGTTGTTGTGATGCCTTGCGTAAGGAGGAGAAATGCGTACCATCACGTTTCCGACTTTGATAAAGGACGGATTGTAGCCTATCGCGATTCCGGTTTATCCTATCACGACATTGCTGCTCGCGTTGGTCGAGATCCAATGATTGTTAGCAGAAAATGGAATCGGTGGGTTCAGGAGGGTAATACGAAACGCCGTGCTGGATCCCAACGGCCTCGTATCACTAGCAGTCGAGATGACAGGCATCTTATCCGCATGGCTGTAACGGATCGTGCAGCCACGTCTCGATCCCTGAGTCAATAGACGGGGACGTTTGCAAGACAACAACCATCTACACGAACAGCTGGACGACGTTTGCAGCAGCATGGACTATCAGCTCGGAGACCATGGCTGCGGTTACCCTTGACGCTGCATCACAGACAGGAGCGCCTGCGATGGTGTACTCAACGACGAACCTGGGTGCACGAATGGCAAAACGTCATTTTTTCGGATGAATCCAGGTCTGTTTACAACATCATGATGGTCGCATCCGTATTTGGTGACATCGCGGTGAACGCACATTTGAAGCGTGCATTCATCATCGCCATATTGGCGTATCACCCGGCGTGATGGTATGGGGTGCCATTGGTTACACGTCTCGGTCACCTCTTGTTCGCATTGACGGCACTTTGAACAGTGGACGTTACATTTCAGATGTTTTACGACCCGTGGCTCTACCCTTCATTCGATCCCTGCGAAACCCTACATTTCAACAGGATAACGCACGACCGCGTGTTGCAGGTCCTGTACGGGCCTTTCTGGATACAGAAAATGTTCGACTGCTGCCCTGGCGAGCACATTCTCCAGATCTCTCACCAATTGAAAACGTCTGGTGAATGGTGGCCGAACAACTGGTTCGTCACAATACGCCAGTCACTACTCTTGATGAACTGTGGTATCGTGTTGAAGCTGCATGGGCAGCTGTACCTGTACACGCCATCCAAGCTCTGTTTGACTCAATGCCCAGGCGTATCAAGGCCGTTATTACGGCCAGAGGTGGTTGTTCTGGGTACTGACTTCTCAGGATCTATGCACCCAAATTGCGTGAAAATGTAATCACATGTCAGTTCTAGTATAATATATTTGTCCAATGAATACCCGTTTATCATCTGCATTTCTTCTTGGTGTAGCAATTTTAATGGCCAGTAGTGTATATATCTTATACACTACAACGCCCTCAGGACACGACGCTTCAATGAAAGGGTACAGATATACACAGAACACACTGCCTACTGGTGCTCTGCCACCTCTACAAACGCCATCCAACGTCAGGCGAGCGAATACCTATCCCTACTGCAGAACTGGATGAGGTTCTGGGGTATTAAAACCAACCTAAAGAAGACACAGTGCATACTGTTCAGACACATACTCATTCCCCGTAAGTCAAACATGGACGAAAGATACCTATAACTCCAACTCCGGGTGCACAGTTAACCCTGACCCACAATACAAAATACCTTGGAATATGTCTGGATAAATAAGCTGAAACCGCCACACCATTTGAACCATAGGCAAAGTAAGAAAAAGACAGATTATTGAGTCCCATTCAAGGATGCCGCCATGCTGCAGCAACAACACCGCACTTAATACATGCAAAACATATATAACACCTGTTAAAGAAAGAAGGAAGCAAGATTGGGTTTAATTTCCCGTCGATGTCTAGGTCATTAGAGACGGAGCACAAACTTAGATTGTGTCGAGGGTGGAGAAGTAAATTTGCCGTGCCCTTTCAAAGGAGCCATCCCGCCATTTGTCAGGAGCGGTTTAGGGAAATCACTGAAAACCTAAATCTGGATGGCAGGACGTGAGTCTGAACCGTTGTCCTCCCCAATGACAATCCACTGTGGTAACCACTGCGCCACCTCGTTCTGTATATAAGACATGTTATGGAATACAGAACTGCTCCATTAGCAGGCCTAACAAAACACAAAGTAGAACGTCTCTTCACCTGCTCTACCACATCCAAAGACGTTTACACAATCTCTGATGTTACTCCACTACAGACCAGACTCACACAGCTTCGTGCCCGATGCTATGGCCGTCACATGGTAAAAAACAGGTCCGACATGCAAAATATTCTGTTATATGAATGCATGGTGTGTGTCCTCTCGAACATGTCCGAAAGAAGAGACACCATGCGTTCACATAATTGATTTGCGTCGATGGGCAACGCACCCATCTTCTTCAGTTATGATGCACAAATACGTCCGACCTCCTGCAGGAATCTCTTGAGTAGGCAGCATGGAGGACATGGACAGAACTGCGGATAGGTGGCGTTTGATGCGAATGTGGGTCGGCAGAGAGGCGTGCCGAGATCGTTCGCGCAGTTGCGTTGAACACTGTGTCCGGATGGCGCAGTCTTAGTAAGCAGGAGATCCCGGGTTCGAATCCTAGTCCACCAGACATTTTCATTTGTCGCCGCCGATTCCACGTAATGTACCGATGCAGCTGACATCAATAATTCCTTCCCTTTCCTTTCCTTCCTCCTTCCTCCATCAACGATATATACAACATTATAACCACAACACTGAGACACACAACGGAACCCAAACATAAAGACATCGACCCCCAACAGTAACCGCACGCAACACCATCAGTACATACGAAGATGTTGCAGAGGAACTCACTACTTTAACACAAAACACAGAAATTCCACTTCACTCAAAGAAAGGAACATTCGAGAAAGATAACTGACAGTTTCTCACCACCTGCAAACATGTGTATTGTACCAACTGAACGTTCTCCTTTTCTGTATTTTGTATTTATTTTGTAGCATTTTATTTTGTACTCTGTACTGCCTTGTATTATGTATAATTTGAATCCTGTAGTATTTTGTATTCTGTGTCATTCTGCGTTCTTTATAGTAGAACAATAACCTACCAGAAACTGTAAAGTTCTCCAAATCTTAACCTTTATATCAATCTGACCAGTTCTACTTCCTTTTTGCTCACATAAAGACAATTAACCCTATGTATGTGACCCCAGAAAAATAAACTACTTGTTAAAATTGGTTCTACGGCCGCAAAAAGCCTGTGTGCTCTCATTAAGCCCGTCTTTTCCCATCAGAAGGAGGAACTGAAAGGTATTTAAAAAAATAATTAAAAAGTATCTACGAATAAGACGCAATTCTTACACATGTATAGTGAGTACCTGCATGTGGTCTATTGTTAGGATAATAATTTCAGTTTCGGCTTGATTAACTCTCGTTAAACTCCTCTTTAATTATTCTGTTGCATTTTGCGAATGTTCTTGCCACTACGAAACTTAAAACAAATTTAGATTTCGTTTATTTACTTATGTATCAGATTTTATACGAAGGGGTAATGTTTCTGGGCATAAAAACTCGTATTAACTTAGAGGTTACAGTGAATTAGTGGAAGGCTTTCCAAGTGATGATGGTCATAAAGCCGAGATGGGTTATCTGTTCAAATACGAGGGTCACTCCAAAAGAAATGCACACTATTTTTGTAAAACTACAGTTTCTATTCTGCATGTGTGAAAGTTTTACAGTGTGTAGATACATCCTTCCCGCTTGTTTTCATACTTAGTTCAACCTGTTCCCGTGAGTGGCGCCGTCACAGCATGTCTTCAAGATGGCTGCTACACTTGACGTTCGTCAGAAGCAACGTGCTGTCATAGAATTCCTGTACTGTGAAAACGAGACAGTGGGAAACAACCACAACAAGTTGAAAAAGGTGTATGGAGATGTTGCTGTCGATCGCAGTACAGTTACTCGGTGGGCAAACAGGTTACATGATGAAAGCGGGCACGGCAATATTGAGGATTGTCCTCACAGCGGCAGGCCTCGTACTGCACACACTCCAGATAATGTGCAGAGAGTTAACGAATTGGTGACTGCTGACAGACGCATCACAGTGAACTAATTGTCACGCTACGTTGGGATAGGGGAAGGAAGTGTTTGCAGAATACTGAAAGTGTTGGAGTTAAAAAAGGTTTGTGCCAGGTGGTTTTCCAGAATGTTGACAGTGTCTCACAAAGAAACAAAAAAACGGTATGCAGCGAACTTTTGGAACAGTATGAGAATGGTGGAGATGAATTTCTTGCAGGAATTGTGACAGGTGATGAAACATGGCTCCACCATTTTTCACCAGAGACGAAGAGGCAATCAATGGAGCGGCATCATGCAAATTCACCCAAGAAAAAAAAATTCCAAACCACACCTTCTGCTGGAAAAGTTATGGCTACGGTGTTTTTCGATTCCGGAGGAATCTTGCTTGTCGACATCATGCCATAAATTCTGATGCATATGTGACGACACTAAAGAAACTTCAAGCTCGACTGAATCGTGTTCGACCACATCGGCAAAAGCAGGATGTTTTGCTGTTGCACGACAATGCACGGCAACATGTCAGTCAAAAAACCATGGAAGCGGTCACAAAACTTGGATGGACAACACTGAAACACCCGCCTTACAGTCCTGACCTAGCTCCATGTGACTATCATCTCTTTGGGAAACTGAAAGACTTTCCTCGTGGAACAAGGTTTGAAGATGATGACTGCCTTGTGCACACTGCCAAACAGTGGCTCCAACAGGTTGCTCCAGAATTTTACTGCTTCCAAGATGGCGTAAGGCAGTTAAGAGGGATGGAAATTATGTGGAGAAATGAAAATATTGTTGCTAAAGGATGTATCTACACACTGTAAATCTTTCAAACATGTAGAATAAAAGATGGATTTAAAAAAATAGTGTGCATTGCTTTGGGAGTGATCCTCGTAAGTCAAAACGTGATTAAGAAAGCGAATTCAATTGTTTAACGGTAGAGAATGACTGCATTACTCCTCCGAAGTTAGACGATATTGAAATGAATGCTCCACAGCCTAGCTTCTCTTTAGTGGCGAAGAAAACGGGCCGACCGGAGTGGCCATGCGGTTCTAGGCGCTACAGTCTGGAGCCGAGCGACCGCTACGGTCGCAGGTTCGAATCCTGCCTCGGGCATGGTTGTGTGTGATGTCCTTAGGTTAGTTATGTTTAATTAGTTCTAAGTTCAGAAGTTAAGTCGCATAGTGCTCAGAGCCATTTGAACCATTTTTTTAAGAAAACGGAGCTTTGCATCATGTACGACAAGGAAACCTCCAGTATTGTCGAGGTAACTGAACAATACACCCTGGAACTATAACGTCTTAGTAAAATATTTTTCTTGCTTTAAATTATTATTGTTTCCTTCGTGTCGCTGTAAAGATTTCATTTAAACTTCTCAGAAAATATTTAGATACTAGTTATAAGGTCATGTCTATACACCGTTCGATTAACAAGACAAACCAAATGAAAACAAAACATACATCAAAGCATAGCAATCGGGTGTAAAGATAGAGAAGACAGAGAGAAGGGAAAACACCTCTTTCGAAACGGGTATATCGTTGCGTGCTTAGCACTGTCTCAGAACTTACAAGAACAGGCCACAAAATGGACTGCAATATAAATTCGTTCCTTTTTCTTGGAATTTTCTATTGATGTATGTAATTGGATAAGTTCTAGTTTATATTAGTTATTTTATGTTATGTTAGTTTGCTACATGACCCAATTTATATCGTTATAATTTTATGAAGCTTTCCATGTCACAGGTAGGTAATGTTCCTCGTTCTGATGTAGACGGGCCAATCGAGTCCGATCGACCGCCGTGTCATCCTTCCCAACTAGCGTCACTGGATGCGATATGGAGGAGCGTGTGGCCAGCACGCCGCTGTCCCGGTCGTTATAGGGTTCCCTGTCCTTGGAGCTGCTACTAATTGCTTGAGTTGCTCCTCAGTCGGCCAGTTTCCCGACAAGGCAAAATTCCTGACTGTACTATGAATCAAACCCGGGTCTTCCGCGTGGCAGTCAGCCGCGGTGAGCGCTCAGCTAGTGTAAGGGCGAGACAAGCCATTGGAAATGAAAAATGCTGGAGCATTAATAACCGATGTAAGCGTCATAATGTTGAATGCAAGCATTCAAACGTGCTTTCATTGTGTTGTACAGCTTCCGGATGTCAGTTTGTGAGATGGAGTTCCATGCTTGTTGCTCTTGGTCTGCCCATATGGGACGGTTAATCCTGATTGTGGATGACGCTGGAGTTGTCGTCCCATTATGTCCCGTACGAGCTCCATTGGAGAGAGATCTGGTGATCGAGCAGGCCCAGGCAACATGTCTACACTCTGCAGAGCATGCTGGATTACAACAGCGGTATGTGGGCGGGCGTTATCCTGTTGAAAAGCATCCTTGGAATGCTGTTCGTGAATGGCAGCACAACAGGTCGAATGACCAGACTGACGTACATATTTGTAGTCAGGGTGCGTGGGATAACCGCGAGAGCGCTCATACTGTCATACGAAATCGCAAACCAGACCATAACTCCAGGTGTAGGTCTAGCGTGCCTAGTACAAAGACAAAGACAAATAAACAAACAAAAAGCGAGAAGCCGTAGACTCCCATTTGCTCTCTTACACATTCATTTGTTTTTCTTTCCCAACGAATTATACAAATACTATCGATAATCCTACGATTTACTACGTTATTTATGAGGTGTACGGAAAAACATCAAATTGTAGTTTTGATAGAGAACACCTATATCCTTCCGTACGAGCTCTGATTTCCCTTATTTTATCGTGGTGATCGTTTCTCCCTGTGCAGGTCGGTGTCAACAAAATATTTTCGCATTTCGAGGAGGAAGTTGGTGATTGGAATTTCGTGAGAAGATTTCGTCGCAACGAAACCGCCTTTCTTTTAATGATGTCCAGCCCAAATCCTGTATCATTTCAGTGACACTCTGTCCCATATTTCGCGATAATACAAAACGTGCTGCCCTTCTTTGAACGTTTTCGATGTACTCCGTCAGTCCCATGCGGTAAGGATCCCAAAATGCGCAGCAGTATTCTAAAAGAGGACGGACAAGCGTAGTGTAGGCAGTCTCCTTAGTAGATCTGTTACACTTTCTAAGTGTCCTGCCAATAAAACGCAGTCTTCGGTTAGCCTTCCCCACTACATTTTCTATGTGTTCCTTCCAATTTACGTTGTTCGTAACTGTAATTCGTAGGTATTTAGTTGAATTTACGGCCTTTAGATTAGATGGTTTATCGAGTAACCCAAGTTCAACGAATTCCTTTTAGCACTCATGTGGATGACCTCACACTTATCGTTATATAGGGTCAACTGTCAATTTTCGCACCATTGAGGTACCTTTTTTTAAATAGTTTTGCAATTTGTTTTCATCTACTGACCCTATTAGTCGATAAACGACAGCTTCATCTACAAACAACCTAAGGCGGCTGCTCAGATTGTCTCACAAATCGTTTATGTAGATAAGGAACAGCAAAGGGCCTGTAACACTACCTTGGGGAGCGCCAGAAATCACGTATGTTTTACTCGATGACTATCCGTTAATTACAACGAACTGTGACCTCTGTGACAGGAAATCACGAATCCAGTCTCACAACTGAGACGACATTCCATAAGCAAGCAATTTCACTACAAGCCGCTTGAGTGGTACAGTGTCAAAAGCCTTCCGGAATCCAGAAATACGGAATCGATCTGAAATCCCTTGTCAATAGCGCTCAGCATTTCATGCGAATAAAGAGCTGGTTGTGTTTCACAAGAACGATATTTTCTAAACCCATTCATGTTGACTGTGTGTCAATAGACCGTTTTCTTCGAGGTAATTCATTACGTCCGAACACAATATATGTTCGAAAATCCTGCTGCATATTGACGTTAACGATATGGCCCTATAATTAAGTGGATTACACCTACTACCTTTCTTGAATATTGGTGTGACCTGTGAAACTTTCCAGTCTTTGGGTACGGATCTTTCTTTGAGCGAACGGTTGTATATGATTGTTGAGTATGGAGCTAATTCATCAGCATACTCCGAAAGGAAGCTAATTGCTATACAGCCTGAACCAGAAGACTTGCTTTTATTAAGTAATTTAAGTTGCTTCACTACTCCGAGGATATTTACTTCTACGTTACTCATGTTGGCAGCTGTTCTTGATTCGAATTCTGGAATATTTACCTCGTATTCTTTTGTGAAGGCATTTCGGAAGGCTGTGTTCAGTAAGCCTGCTTTGGCAGCACCGTCTTCGATAGTATCTCCATTGCTATCGCGCAAAGAAGGCATTGATTGTTTCTTGTCGCTAACATACTTCACATACGACCTGAGTCTCTTTGGATTTACTGCCAGGTTTCGAGACAAAGTTTCGTTGTGTAAACTATTATAAGCAACTCGCATTGAAGTCCATGCTAAATTTCGAGTTTCTGTAAAAGATCGCCAATCTTGGGTATTTTGCGTCTGTTTAAATTTGGCATATTTGTGTCGCTGTTTCTGCAACAGTGTTCTGACCCGTTTTCTGTACCAAGGAGGATCAGCTCCGTCGTTTGTTATTTCTTTGAATTCAAGCCACACCTGGTCTACACTTATATTCTTAATTTGGAGGGAGTGGAGATCGTCTCTCAGGGAGGTGTCAAGTAAACTTTTATCTGCTTTCTTAAATACGTATATTTTTCGTTTATTTTTGGAGGATTTGGGGGTTACAATATTCACTGTCGCTACGACAACCCTGTGTTAACTAATCCCTGTATCGGTTTTGATGCTCGTTATTAACTCAGGATTGTTTGTTGCTAAGAGATCAAGGTGATTTACAACCGTTTATTATTCGCTTGGGTTCATGAACTAACTGCTCGAAATAATTTTCAGAGAATACGTTTAGCACAATTTCGGATGATGTTTTATGCGTACATCCGGAATTAAACATGTATTTTCGCCAACATATCGAGAGTAAATTGAAGTCACCACCAACTATAATAGTATGAGTCAGGTACGTGTTTGAAGTCAAACTCAAGTTTTCTTTGAACCTTCAACTGTATCATCTGAATTGGGAGGTCGGTAAAAGGATCCAATTATTATTTCATTCTGGTTGCCAACAATGACCTCTGCCCATTCTAAGTCACAGGAAGTATCTACTTCAATTTCGCGACAAGATAAACTACTTCTAACAGCAACAAACGCGCCACCACCAACTGTGGTTAGCCTATACTTTCGGAGCACCGTTAGGTTCTTCGCAAAAATTCGGCTGAGCTTATATCCGGCTTAAACCCCCTTTCAGTGCCTAACGATTTGAGCATCAGTGCTTTCTATTAGCGCTTTGAACTCTGGTACTTTCCCAACAAAGCGACGACAATTTACAACTGTTATACCGATGGGTCCTGTATCTAAGTTCTTCCTGTGTTCGGCCGTCAACCTTTGTGACTGAAGCCCTTCTTGTGTTTTCCCGAGACCCTCTAACCTAAAAAAACCGCACAGTCCAGGCCACGCAACCCCTGCTACCCGTGTAGCCGCCTCCTGCGTATAGTGGACACCTGACCTATTCAACGGAATCCGAAACCCAACCACCCTTTGGCACAAGTCGAGGAATCTGCAGCCTACGCGGTCGCAGAACCGTCTGAGCCTCTGATTCAGACCCTCCGCTCAGCTCTGTACCAGAGGTCCGCAATCGGTCCTGTCGACTATGCTGCAAATGGTCAGCTCTGCTTTCATTTTGCAAGCAAGACTGGCAGCCTTTACCACTTCTGTTAGCCGCTCGAAACCAGAGAGAATCTCTTCTGATCCAAAGTGACACACATCATTGGTACCGACGTGAGCAACAACCTGCAGCTGGTTACACCCACTGCTCTACAAGGCATCTGGAAGGACCCGTTCCACATCTGGAATGACTCCACCCGGTATGCCTGCGGAGGGCACATTTTTCTTTCCCTTCTTGGTAGTCATCTCCCTAAGGGGCCCCATAACGCGCCTAACGTTGGAGCTCCGAACTATCAATAATCCCACCCTCTGTGATTGTCCGGATCTTGCAGTCTGAGAGGTTTCCTCCGAAACAGGACAGGCGACAGCATATGGCTCAGCGACAGTGTCAGCCGCAGACAGCACCTGGAACCAGTTTGTCAGACAAACCGGGGAGGCTTTACGTGAGGCCGCTTGGGAAGTCTTTCGCCGCTTGCTACGCCCCGGGGCGACCTCCCACTCGACCAAAGGTGAGGGGTCAATCTCAGTGCGAGCAGTAACTGGGTTGGTCACCGGTGAGGACTGATCGAAGGACTCGGACGTGCTGGACGTCCGTTGGATCCCCACGGCCGGCCCACAACAGTGGTGCCATTCGATTGCAGCCTCAAGCTGTGTAACCGAAGCCATCACCCTGTCCATACTTACTGAACTATGCAGATAAACGAACTATTGGCACGTGCTGCGCAACTCTGCTGTACACTCTGACGAGAATGCAGGAACTTGTCTAATAAATTAGATTAAAACGCAGAGAGTCAAAAACCTAACTACCGAAGCACTCAGGTGAAATAAAATAATTCGCCTCTGACTAGGAACTTGTAATGTGTCACAAAATCGGTTTACTTTCCGACGCAAACGAAAACGCGAGAACTGTAGCTATTAGATGTTAAATTAAGACGCAGAAACTCAAGAAATTAAACTATTAAAGCACACAGATGATATTATAAAATTCACTCCTGGTTAGGAACTCGTAAAAGTCACAATAACGGTTACTTCTCTGTTGCTGCTTGTGACTCGGCCGACTACTCCGAGAATTATTGCGAGAATTTGACAGAACCTTGAGAGAACTACGTGCAGACAATGCCTCTGGATCACAGGGCATTCCCTCAGAATTGTTGAGATCCACGGGAGAGCCAGCGATGACAAAATTATTCCAATTGATTTGCAAGCTATATGAGACAGGCGTATACCCTCAGACTTCAGGAAGAATTTAATAATTCAGTTCCAAAGAAGGCAGGTGATTACATGTGTTAATACTAGCGTAGTATCAGTTTAATAAATCGTCCGAACTCGAGGAAGATCAGCCTGCATTCCGGAGAAATGATAGCGCTCGAGAGGCAATAAGGAAGCTATGAAGTATCCGAGAAGATAGGTTGAAGAACTGCAAACCTATGTTTATAGCATTGTATTTTTATAGAAAGTTTTCGCAATGTTGAATGGAGTGCACTCTTTGGAGACTGCAGCTAATAGGAACAAAATATAGATAGCGAAAGGTATCTACAATTTACGCAGAAACTTGACTGCAATTATACGGGCCTAGGGACACGAAAGAAAAACAATGGTAGAGACGGGGTTGTGGTCTATCCCCGACGTTATTCAATCTGTACGTTGAGCAAGCTGCGAAGTAAAGAAGGAGACATTTGGAAAGGGAATTGAAGTTCAGGGAAAAAATTAAATCTTCGAGCTTAGCCGACGTCATTGAAGTGGACCTCAAGAAAACTGTAAGTAGAAGTTCTTCCAAATTTCACCACTAACTGTATATAAAAATTGATAATCAGTTAAAAATTGCGCATTTTCATATATTGCAGTAAAGACAACACAACAATTCAGAACATCATGCATGAAAACCATTACGAATAAATGCGATAATACACAGAGAAAAACACTTTGAAAATTCAAAATACAAATAAAAGAAAATCATGACTGGTAGAAGAAAATTTATTTATAAACAAACACATTGTTTTCACAATCTCAGACTTTCACAAACCTTTTCTAATAGATCAAATAAAAAATATGTAACTCTGTCAGAGACGGCAAACGACTTGCAAGAGCAGTTGAACAGAATGGATAGTGTCTTGAAAAGAAATTACACACATCAAAAAAAGTTTTGCATCACCCCGGTTCCCAGAACTCCTGAAGATAGACGTTGACTGTGGAAACTATATCACTGACACGACTTGCAAGAGCAGTTGAACAGAATGGATAGTGTCTTGAAAAGAAATTACACACATCAAAAAAAGTTTTGCATCACCCCGGTTCCCAGAACTCCTGAAGATAGACGTTGACTGTGGAAACTATATCACTGACACAGTCTCTTTGACTGTTCAGAGATGTCACTAAAACCGCCAAAAGCTGTAAACAACCATGCATGAGCAACGCTTATTAGATGGAGGGGGTCCGGCAGCTGATCAGTTCCAGTCACTCCACCAGGAAGGAGGTACGCGGCTCGGGTTGTCTGTAGTTCACCCATGCCTAGACGGTCGACTGCGGTTCAATCGCGTCCGCATTGTTACTTTGAGCCAGGAAGCGCTCTCGTGAAGGGAAGTGTCCAGGTGTCTCGGAGTGAACCAAAGCGATGTTGTTTGGGCATGGAGGAGATACAGAGAGACAGGAACTGTCGATGACATGCCTCGCTGGACGACCGCTACCTACGGATTATGGCTCGGAGGAACCCTGACATCCCACGCCCGGGTTCCCGGGTTCGATTCTCGGCGGGGTCAGGGATTTTCTCTGCCTCGTGATGGCTGGGTGTTGTGTGCTGTCCTTAGGTTAGTTAGGTTTAAGTAGTTCTAAGTTCTAGGGGACTGATGACCATAGATGTTAAGTCCCATAGTGCTCAGAGCCATTTGAACCATTTTTGAACCCTGACAGCAACGCTACCATGTTTAATAACGCTTTTCGTGCAGCCACAGGACGTCGTGTAACGACTCAAACTGTGCGCAATAGGCTGCATGATGTGCGACTTCACTCCCGGCTTCCATGGCGAGGTCCATCTTTGCAACCACGACACCATGCAGCGCGTTTCAGATGGGCCCAACAACATGCCGAATGGACCGCTCAGGATTGGCATCACGTTCTCTTCACCTATGAGTGTCGCATATGCCTTCAACCAGACAATCGTCAGACACGTGTTTGGAGCCAACCCGGTCAGGCTGAAAGCCTTAGACACCCTGTCCAGCGAGTGCAGCAAGGTGGAGGTTCCCTGCTGTTTTCGTGTGGCATTATATGGGGCCGACGTACGCCGCTGGTGGTCATAAAGGCGCCGTAACGGCTGTACGATACGTGAATGCCATCCTCCGACCGATAGTGCAACCATATCGGCAGCATATTGGCGAGGCATTCGTCTACATGGACGACAATTCGCGCCCCATGGTGCACATCTTGTGAATGACTTCCTTCAGGATAACGACGTCGCTCGAGTAGAACCCTGTCTAACATGCCTGGAATAGACTGGAAAGGGCTGTTTATGGACGACGTGACCCACCCACCATTCTGAGAGATCTACGCCGAATCGCCATTGAGGAGTGGGACAATCTGGACCAACAGTGCCTTGATGAACTTGTGGATAGTATGCCACTACGAATAGAGGCATGCATCAATGCAAGAGGACGTGCTACTCGGTATTAGAAGTACCGGTGTGTACAGCAATCTGGAGCACCACCTCTGAAGGTCTCGCTGTATAGTGGTACAATATGCAATGTGTGGTTTTCATGAACAATAAAAAAGGGTGGAAATGATGTTCATTTTGATCTCTATTCCAGTTTTATGTACAGATTCCGGAACTCTCGGAACCGAGGTGATGCAAAACTTTTTTGATGTGTGTGTATGATGAATACTAATAAATGTGATGAACATCAAAAATTTTTTAAAAAGGATAACGGAATGTAGTTGAATTAAAACACGCGATAGATGAATTTTGCAGCAAAATAACTGAAGTTGGTCAATGTAGGGAAGACATAAAACATAGACTGACATATGCAAGAAAATCATTTCTACAAAAAAGAAACTCCTGTGATAGCAACTATCTTCTGGAGGTATTTCTCTGGAATGCAGAATTCTACGGAAGTGACATGTGGACATAGACAGAACAGGCGAGAAGAGAAGAAATTTTGAAATGTGGTGCTACAAAAGAATGCTGAATATTAAATGGGTAGACTGGATAAAGTACTGAATCGAACGGGAGATAAAAGAAATTTATGGCAGAACTTGATAGAAAAAGATCGTTTGATAGGCCACAACGCGTCAAGCAATTGTCAGTTTGGTATTGGAGGTAAGTGCCGAGGCAACAATCGTAGAGCGAGACCAAGACTTAACCACACTAAGCAAGTTGAAATTGATGTAAACTGAAGCAGTTATGCAGAGATGACGAAGCTTCCACAGGATAGACTACAGTGGAGAGTACACTAAACCAATCTTGAGACTGAATATCACAAGATGTAGCGAAATTATACTGAGATGACAAAGGTCACGGGGTACCTCCTAATAATTTGTCGGACCCCCATTTGCCCGGCGTAGTGCGGCAACCCGACGAGGCATGGACTCAACAAGTCGTTGCAAGTCCCCGACAGAAACATTGTGCCACACTGCCTCTACAGCCGTCCAGAATTCGATTATGTCCCATAAATCATCGATGGGACAAGTGTCGGCCGATCTGGGTGACCAAACCATTCGTTGTAATTGTCCAGAATATTCTTCGAAGTAATCGCGAACAATTGTGGCCCAGTGATATGGCACATTGTCATCCACAAAATTTTTATCTTTGTTTGGGAACATGAAGTGCATGAACGACTGCAAATGTCCCCAAGTAACCGAACATAACCGTTTCCAGTCAATGATTTGTTCAGATGGGCCATTCCCTGTAAACAAGCCACCACCAGCTTGCACAGTGCCTTGTTGATAACTTGGGTCCATGGTTTAGTGGGCTCTGCGGCAAATCGAACTCTACCGTCCGGTCTTACCAACTGAAATCGGACTCGCAGATCAAGCTACGGTTTTCCAGTCGTCTAGGGCGCAGCCGATATGGTCACGAGCCTAGGAGAGACACTGCAGGCGATGTCTTGCTGTTAGCAAAGGCACTCACGTCTGTTGCCATAGCGCTTTAATGAAATTTTCGCAGCATTTTCCTAACGGACTTCATCGCTTACGTCCCACATTGATTTCTACTGTTGACACAGTGTAGCTTGTCTGTTAGCACTGACAACCCTACGCAAACACGGCTGATCTTGGTCGTAAAGTGATGGCTATCGGCCACTGCGTTGGCGGTGACGAGAAGTAATGAAAAATTGATATACTCGGCGCAATCTTGACACTGTGGATCTCGGTATATTGAATTCCCTAACTATTTCCAAAATGGAATGCCCCATGCGCCTAGCTCCAACTAGCATTCAGCGATCAAAGTCTGTTAATTTCCGTCGTGCGGCCAAAATCACATCGGAAACTTCAAATGGCTCTGAGCACTATGGGACTTAACATCTGTGGTCATCAGTCCCCTAGCACTTAGAACTACTTAAACCTAACTAACCTAAGGACATCACACACATCCATGCCCGAGGCAGTATTCGAACCTGCGACCGTAGCAGTCACGCGGTTCCAGACTGAAGCGCCTAGAACCGCACGGCCACACCGGCCGGCCGTCGGAAACTTTCCACACCAATCGCCAGAGCACAACTGACTGGTCCGCCAATGCACTATCCTTTTACACATTGTGTATGGGATAATGCCGCCTTCTGTATGTGGCATATTGCTATTTGGTGTCTTCTGTCATCTCAGTGTAATAGCACAGACAGTGTTAAGTTTCAACATGAGTTGGAAAACAGAGTGAAACTGAAAATATTATTGGAGGTTTTACCGATCAACAAAAACAATCTCAATCATACTTTTAGTGTGAATATCAATAGCTGTCATCTCTGAGGTTCTCATTTCTTTGTCACCGCTTTGTAATTTGTAAACTTCTGAGGTCAGCGGCCACTGTTTTCGACTATTAACGCGGGGCTTCCGTGTTCGATTCTTGATGACCACCTCAAATGTATGTCTAGGGAAAGATCAGGAACAGTGTCCACTCTCTCTCGTGAGGCAAAATGAGAACACGACTGATAAAATATGAAACGAATTTGGTATGCAAGCCGCCGCACTGGCATAAAATTGAATGACCAGGCAGAAAGCCGTATGACATCGTCGTTATCGTTTTTTAACGATTTTCGGGTGGGAAGAACTGAATTTCTTCTGTATCAGCAGGGCAATTTCGAAGCCATTTTCCCGAACAGAGAACATCCAGTGGTACAGCCTCAAAAATTACGATGATGTATTGAGGCCTATATACTGTTCATCAGTTTCCTTAATAGATAGCAGACAAGATCTGGGTTTCTAACATTGACCCAACTCGTTCCGATCGTTTTCAGATGAGGTCGATGATTGGATCGTAATTCCCTCATGGTGATAGAAATGAGGAATGTGTGCCTTATATCATATATTTTGTTTTATATACCATATTCAGACAGCCTGCTACATTTTGCTCTGGACGCCTCATTAACCGTCACTGGAAACTCTTCGTGATCAATCATTAACATGTTGTGATGACCTCGAAAAAACTCTTCACTCTTCGATACTATCTTTCTTCTTTTGCTTGTGCCTTTATCCCGCAGTGTTGGCAGGGTCGGCATTGTTACAATCGGTTTTTGGCATGGATAGTTTGAAGAGGTGGCCGGATGCCCTTATGCCCTTCCTGCCGTCACCCCGTCCCCCCCCCCCCCTCCCCGGGATGGGAAATAGTGTACCCCAGATGTCTGCGTCTAGTGTAAATCATGAAACAGTGCGAACGTATTGCAAATGTCTGCGAGTCTTGTAACTGAGGCGGAACGTGGGGACCAGCCCGGTTTTCACCTAGGGGGATGTGGAAAACCGCCTAAAAACCAAATCCAGGCAGCCGGCACGCCGGCCCTTTTCGTTAATCCGTCAGGCGAATTCGATCTGGGGCCGGCGCTCCTCCTCGAGTCCAGAAAGCACTGCATTAGCGCTCTCGGCTAACCTGGCGGGTACTCCTTCGATCCTATAAAACTAAAAATTTAAGATGAATGCACCTGGACGATGAATGCCTATATCACAACGTACACTAATGTAGTGATCATCATAGTTGCGAGTGCTATGGTCTAGATTGCATTCTTTTCATATCGATGGACGTTTATTGATTTTCATTTAAGTACTTGCAAAATGGCGAGGAACATTCCATTTTTATCTGACTGTGAAGACTAAAATCCGAGGCCGTGTTAGAGACACGACAATTTCGTAATATATGACTTAGAGGAGGAACGTCGTTAGCTTGTTCATAACGTTTTGAATGCCTTACAAGGTGCCAAGAGTGTATATGGTTCATGAAAGTTTCATCACTCTGGTATTACTCAATGACTCAAACTTTCCGTGTTGTCTAGACGGCTAAGGACGTGGTGTTGCATCGTATATGAGTAATAAATTACCCAGACAAAGGAAACCGGAGGCATTTGATTTGTGTTGATATAGAAGGATCTGATATTTCATATTGACAAAAGAAAGCGCGTGCAGTGAGGGGATAACAAGCAGATTACACTACGAAAGAGGTAAGCCGGAGACACACACGAAATTGCGAGCCCATTAGGAGAACGTAGGCGACGGAAATCAGGACTATTTAAATTTGTAATGAATAGAGCACTACAGGGGGAAACACAGAAGACAATGGCGAAGATAGAAACTCATTGCGCTGATTATAAAGGGTACTACGTGTACTGTGTGCATGGATAAACAAAGTGTCACAGGGAGAAGTGAAATTGTAAAACCAGCCGAAATAAAGGGAACAGTTTAAAATGTCTGACAGGTGACTTCAGAAGAATGTCGCATTTGAAAGTACACTCCTGGAAATTGAAATAAGAACACCGTGAATTCATTGTCCCAGGAAGGGGAAACTTTATTGACACATTCCTGGGGTCAGATACATCACATGATCACACTGACAGAACCACAGGCACATAGACACAGGCAAGAGAGCATGCACAATGTCGGCACTACTACAGTGTATATCCACCTTTCGCAGCAATGCAGGCTGCTATTCTCCCATGGAGACGATCTTAGAGATGCTGGAGGTAGTCCTGTGGAACGGCTTGCCATGCCATTTCCACCTGGCGCCTCAGTTGGACCAGCGTTCGTGCTGGACGTGCAGACCGCGTGAGACGACGCTTCATCCAGTCCCAAACATGCTCAATGGGGGACAGATCCGGAGATGTTGCTGGCCAGGGTAGTTGACTTACACCTTCTAGAGCACGTTGGGTGGCACGGGATACATGCGGACGTGCATTGTCCTGATGGAACAGCAAGTTCCCTTGCCGGTCTAGGAATGGTAGAACGATGGGTTCGATGACGGTTTGGATGTACCGTGCACTATTCAGTGTCCCCTCGACGATCACCGGTGGTGTACGGCCAGTGTAGGAGATCGCTCCCCACACCATGATGCCGGGTGTTGGCCCTGTGTGCCTCGGTCGTATGCAGTCCTGATTGTGGCGCTCACCTGCACGGCGCCAAACACGCATACGACCATCATTGGCACCAAGGCAGAAGCGACTCTCATCGCTGAAGACGACACGTCTCCATTCGTCCCTCCATTCACGCCTGTCGCGACACCACTGGAGGCGGGCTGCACGATGTTGGGGCGTGAGCGGAAGACGGCCTAACGGTGTGCGGGACCGTAGCCCAGCTTCATGGAGACGGTTGCGAATGGTCCTCGCCGATACCCCAGGAGCAACAGTGTCCCTAATTTGCTGGGAAGTGGCGGTGCGGTCCCCTACGGCACTGCGTAGGATCCTACGGTCTTGGCGTGCATCCGTGCGTCGCTGCGGTCCGGTCCCAGGTCGACGGGCACGTGCACCTTCCGCCGACCACTGGCGACAACATCGATGTACTGTGGAGACCTCACGCCCCACGTGTTGAGCAATTCGGCGGTACGTCCACCCGGCCTCCCGCATGCCCACTATACGCCCTCGCTCAAAGTCCGTCAACTGCACATACGGTTCACGTCCACGCTGTCGCGGCATGCTACCAGTGTTAAAGACTGCGATGGAGCTCCGTATGCCACGGCAAACTGACTGACACTGACGGCGGCGGTGCACAAATGCTGCGCAGCTAGCGCCATTCGACGGCCAACACCGCGGTTCCTGGTGTGTCCGCTGTGCCGTGCGTGTGATCATTGCTTGTACAGCCCTCTCGCAGTGTCCGGAGCAAGTATGGTGGGTCTGACACACCGGTGTCAATGTGTTCTTTTTTCCATTTCCAGGAGTGTATTTTGGAGGTCTCGTGATAATGAGCTCGCCTTTAAAAATCTACGACTGCTCCGTTTTCACAAAAATTTCAAAAAGACAGCAATGAAAGTGAATAGGCACTGAAAGAGAATCTACTCCTTGTTATTCAAAGAACTCACATCCACAAACAGACACATTAATTTAATTTCTTGTTGTGTGAGAGGTTACGAATGACAGTTAACGGTATTGCAGACTCCGTTACAGGTAAACGTAGATACATTCTTGTGAAATGGATCTCTCGAATCTATAGGTTATTTGCAGTTCAACGGCAAAATGATAGATATTAGACATTAACTCCTACTAGTAGGCTTGAAGATGGAATGGATATAACGTTTCAACACGCTAGTGCCGGTGCCACCATGAGAGACGGAATAACGACACACTTTTATTTGCACAGGGCCGGAAGAGGTAATCGCCTGTAGCAATTCACGAAACCAAGGAAACCCGTAAATAGGAAGGCCGGACGGGTATATGAATTCGGCTCGTCCTTAGCACACATACTGTGTTCAATAGTGATGCGTTTGGAAATTCTTTCTACCATTATCGAAGATCCCTATGAGGTGCTACGTGAGAATTTTGGAGCCCTACATATCATGTAACTGAGCTACTGGCAAGCATAAAAATTGAAAAGTTTGGTAAACAATATTTAACAGTAGTTTTCGATATGTATACTTCCTCGTCCGACAAATGAGGGGGCTAGGACTTAATCTGGTCAGAGTGAAAAAAAAATGGTAATTTGACTGGTTTGAAACGACCCACCAGAAATTCATATCCCTAACCAAACTCTTCAACTCAGAATAGCACTTACAACGAACGTGTTCGATTATTTCTGACATCAGAATTGTGGACCACGAAGTAGAAAAAACGAAAGACTTCTGCTAGCTTGGAAACAGAACAGCGCATGTCGGACTAAGCGACAAAGATACAATAACAAGAGCAGCACAAGCAAAGACAGCATTCCTGGGTAAAAGACGCTTACAAGTATCAAACATAGGCCATGATTTGAAGAAGAAATTTATTATAATTTTCAGCTGTGGATCACAATTGTACGGTTGTGAATCATGGGCTGTTGGAAAATAGGAAAAGTGCAGAATCGAAACGGTTGGGGTGTTGTGTCACAGAAAGATGATGAAAGATAAACTGATTGATTAGGTAAGAAATGACGAAGTCTTCCGAAGAATCGGTGAGGAAAAGAATATACGGAAAAAATCGACTGCAAGTAGGGGCAGGGTGACGAGGCAAATATTAAGAAGAAATGTCCGTGGTATCAGAGGGAGCCACTGACGGCGACAACTGTAGACGAAGAGAGAGAACGGAACATATTCAGAATGAACTAAACATGTGGAGATTAATTGACACTATTGTTGTTCTCAAGTAGTGCTCTAACTGTCTGATGTGTGACATGATCCCGTTTCACTCTGAAAATTATAAGTTGCATCCCAGATGGCAGCTTCCAAATTGGACACCATGTTGGTATCATAGCCTCAGATACATTCCTACTCTGCCATGTCATACTGTATGACTTTACATTTCTGTTTATCCAGTTGCTTTTTTTTTCACACGGGCTTTTTCACACCTATGGACCATTTTGTATTAAGAAAAATCGTGTCCTGTACTCCGCAAATCCAATTTATTCTAATACCAACAGGACCGTCCGAAATTGTACTAAGAGTATTCTCCGAAAGATATTTAGAACAATTACTTCAAGAGCTCACGCGAGGTGTAAACGGTTGCGACAACAAGTAGAACCTCTTAGGGACATACAGTGCTGAGCAAACAGAGAGCGTCGTGACAGATGTAGGAACTGGCGAATGAAAGGTCGTTATTTTATTTATTCGTGTCAGAAGCATTTACGATGTATAAAATAATGTACAATATTTACATGTCGTGTGTATATATATTTACAAGACAGTTATTTACACTTTTGCCGCCCAGAAGTTAGCGACCTCTATTGCATTTGGCGTTGCATGTAGCAGGTCTTCTGTTGTGCATGTTGCTGGACATTGGGTGCACTGGAGCAGGTGAAAGGTCGTCTACGTTGCTCCACACTCACAGAGTGGCGGCTCCTCTAGGAAACCCCATTTAGTCAGATTGCTGTTACATTTCGTGACACCCGAGCGTAGTCTGTTGAGGGATCTCCATGTACTCCAGTTCTCTGTGCTTGGTGTAATCCATCCCACAGTACTGGTAAGCCTTGCATGCCATAGTTCGATTCGGCATTGCTGTGGTGTCCCAACTAGAGCCTCGGTAGATCTGAGGAAGCTCTTTCTGGATTTTAGTCGTGGGTTTGCTGGTTGATAGCCGTATAGGGGGTGAGCTTCAGAAGTTTCTGATTGTTCCTCATCACTTTTTGCTGCTGCCGGGTGGATGTCGGGTGTGGGGGGTGGGGGGGGGGATGCAATTCCCGCGAGTCTGTACAATTTATCCAGAGGAGTAGGCT